>NC_068306.1:4379239-4384239 GCF_025860055.1 Xyrauchen texanus | reverse complement strand
AAACACACACACACACACACACACACACACACACACACACACACACACACACACACACACACACACACACACTCACCAGTTCAATAATATAATGTGTTGAAACTTGATCTTCAACCCATAATAAGGATTTGAAAAAGAAATGTCATGACTGTTAATATTTATGCACACCGAAACTGAGTGAAAATACCAGAATTTACTACGACCACATCCGTACTAACACATGATCGCTTGAAACAGAGGGAAAATGTATCTTTTTGAAAATGCTCTTCATTACCGCATATTTTGGAAAACGATGACGTTAGGAAACTGAAAACACATTAATTTCACTTTACTCGAAGACGGAGCATTTCGAGCGTTTCTTAGGGTCAGCATCTTGGACGGGACTCTGTGTAAAGCCCGGTTCAGAACTCGTAAGTCCAAGATTGGCCGCAATCCACCGCCTTTTTTCGGTACAATGAAGTAGGGGTTGTAAAACCACTTCTTCATCTTGGCTGGAGGGACAGGCTGTATAGAAGGGTGACGATTTCCGTGTGGTCCAGGTCAGCCATCGCAACGGGTTGGAAAGCGCGAGCCACGCATCCAAGCTCTGCACGAGGAGGACCAGGGGAACAATCTCGTCGGACGTACCGGTGTGTGGGGCAGTTGGTGTGCTAACGTAGCCATGGGCCCATCCAGGAGCCGGCGGCTGTGTGCCCATTGCATACAGCACCCCAGCCCTTTTTGGAGGCATTGGTTGTAACCATGATACGCCTGGAGACCTGTTCTAAGAGAACCCCTGCCTGTAGAAATAGGAGACAAGGACAAGCTTAAAGGGAGGACTTTGTATTGGTACACCCGGCCCTCAAATGCAAACTGCAGGAAGGGTCTGTGTCGAGGTAGAATGGAGACGTGGAAGTACGCATCCTTCAGGTCTACCGCCACGAACCAATCTTGATGCAGGACGTCCGCTAGAATACGCTTTAGCATCAGAATCTTGGATGGGAGCCCGGTTCAGAACTTGTAAGTCCAAGATTGGCCGCAACCCACCGCCTTTTTTCGGTACAGTGAAGTAGGGGCTGTAAAACCCCTTCTTCATCTCGGCTGGAGGGACAGGCTCTATCGCATGCTGCCGCAGAAGAGTGTCGATTTCCGTGCAGTCCGGGTTAGCCATCGCAACAGGTTGGAATGTGCGAGCCACGCATCCAAGCTTTGGGCTGGGGGACCAGGGGAACAATCTTTTCGGGGCAGAGCCAGGGAGGCCACATTGTCTGGGTTTGAGCCATGTGGCGGTGCTGAGTCGAGAGACATCGAAGCACTTACCTGGCCCCTGATACTCACCAGCAGATCGGTCGAGGGGGGGTGGAGGTGTTTTAGCCCACGTCAAAACCGTCCAGGTTTGAGTATGTTTGTGCCACAGCTTGGTGTGCAGGGGCGGGGAGACTGCCACCTGGGCGCTGGACCTGCCAAAGAGAGATAGGAGACGGTGGTCAGGGTGACGGCCATACACACCGGATATGTGACCCAGGGACTGAGGAAACTGCTCCTTTGTTAAACTTTTGGGTACCAAAGCTACTTGAGCAAGCGGCAAAATAAAAGGAACAGAAGATTCTCCTACCGGCCCTCCACCGGGGGATGGAGTGGTCTGTTCACCAGCTTTGGAATAGCGAGTCTCCTGGTCCCTGGGTCGCCCGTCTCCGGGGTGTTTCGAAGCCTTCTTCTTGGTGGCCGGCCATGATGCTTCCTGCGGGGGGCTCGATACCGGGGCGGGGCCGCCGGGCTGGGTTGAGGCGGAGCCAGTGCAGCCTCCACAGGGAGACGCCCTTGGCGACGAGCAGACGGACTGTGGTGTCTTGAGCCACGGCGCTTTCTGGGCAGGATGGTCTCAGTCTGCTGCTTCACTTCCAAGAACTGCTGGGCAAAGTCCTCGACGGTGTCGCAGAATAGGCCAGCCTGGGAAAGGTAGGCGTAAAGGAACAATGCCTTGTCGGCCTCTCTCATCTCGACCAGGTTGAACCAAAGGTGGTGCTCCTGGACCCCAAGGTGGACATCGCCTGCCCGAGAGACCGCGCTGTGACCTCCGTTGCCCAGAGGGTGAGGGCGGTCACGGAGCGCAGTTCCTGCATTAATCCCGGGGCGGGACTGCGGCTCTTTCAGTGCCATGCAGGAGAGCCATGGCATGCAGGGTGGAAGCGGCTTGTCCAGCGGCACCATAGGCTTTGGCCCCTAGGGACGACGTAAACCTACAGGCGATAGACGGGAGCTTCTGGCTCCCTTGCTCTGCGGGCATAAGTGCACCACCAGTGCCTTATCCACTGAGGGCATCACCAAGTAGCCCTTGGCTGCCCCACCATCGAGGGTAGTGAGGGCGGGGGAGCCGAAAAATTGGGACCGTGCAGTAAAAGGTGCCGTCCACAATCTTGTCAGCTCCTCATACACTTCCGGTAAGAAAGGAACTGGAGCAGGGCGTGGCTGTGAGCGGCATCGTGAGCCGGATACCACAAGGGTTCAGGGGAGCGCGGAGAGTTCCACTCTAGCCCGACGCTCGCGGCTGCCCGGGAAAGCATGTCTGTCATTTCCACGTCAGCGCATGACTGGGCGACCTCACCCGAAGGGAAAATCCAGCCAAGGTGTTGCGTCCGACTGGATGAGCCCGCTCTCCAATGCTGCACTCGAGAACTGATCACCTGCGGGGGCACCAAACAAGAGGTCAAACTTGCCCTGAGTTAAGCTCTGTAAGTCTGAAACCACACTTTTCAGTTATGTAACATCGACATTTCCAAAGTGTGCGTATATGGAGCATTTACTAAAGTCTCGAAAGTTTTTGGTTGAGGAAAACGTGGTTCTAGTGAGGATGAGAGCCTGGATTAGTGTAGATGTGGTCTTAGTGTATAAACAATAGAAAGATCCTTCACCTGTTTGAGATGTTCACTCAGAGAGTATTTCAGACTGCCTTTCCTGTTGCTCAGCATCTCACAGGTCATGAGAGTATAAAAGACAGCCGTGCACACCAGAGGAACACAGAAATAAAATCCGAACAACCACCAGACCTTCACATCCCTGTAGAACTACACACACACAAACACACACTAGAGTTAAAGAGTCCTTCGAGGCACTGCTGTGTATGTACCGTTATGTGTTCTTACCGTCATGAATGGCGTCTCTGGTTTCAGCATGCAGGTTCGTATCGTGACGTTGTTGTAGTCAAAACTGACCATTTTGAAGCCGATGGCTTCTGGAACAGCCAAAACTACAGCCAGCGCCCAGATGCACACGATCCCTACGGCTGTGGACGCTGGAATACCAACACCCTGCACACGACTCCAAGACGCTACAGCGCGATACCTGCACACACACACGGTACAATTATTAAACAGCAATTATTGCGTGCACCTTTACGATCACGATCATTTCTTTAGACTAACCCAAAACCTAATAAAACCATTAAATACATTTACAGACTCTATATGAGCCATTTGTATTTATTCGTGAGGATTTCAGTAGTAACAGATTACATTTAATCTGTGTGTGTGTGTGTTGTGTGTGTGTGTGTGTGTGTGTGTGTGTGTGTGTGTGTGTGTGTGTGAGTGTGTGAGTGTGTGAGTATGTGTGTGTGTCAAGTCAAGTCAAGTGGTTTTTATTGTCGTTTCAACCATATACAGTTAGTACAGTACACAGCAAAACGAGACAACGTTCCTCCAGGACCATGGTGCTACATAAAAACAACAAAGGACCAACATAGGACCACATGAGACTACACAACGAAATAAAATAAACTACCTATATATACCTATATAAAGTGCACGTGCAAACATGTGCAAAAAGTACAGGACAGTACAACAAATTACTGACAATGAACAGGACAACAGACAGTGCAGCGCCGACCAGTACTCAGTAGTGCAAAAAGATGACAGTTTCTAAAAATGTAAACATAACATACTATGAAATAGTGTTCTATGCACATAGCAGTTATTGAGGTAGCAGACAGTTATAAAGTGACAGTTATTAAAGTGCAACTCAGGACACGTGTGTGTGTGTGTGTGTGTGTCAAACCAGTCTCTGAGTATTGAGAAGTCTGATGGCTTGGGGGAAGAAGCTGTTACACAGTCTGGCCGTGAGGGCCCGAATGCTTCGGTACCTCTTGCCAGACGGGAGGAGGGTAAAGAGTTTGTGTGAGGGGTGTGTGGGGTCGTCCACAATGCTGGTTGCTTTGCGGATAGTGTTTTTTGTAAATGTCTTTGATGGAGGGAAGAGAGACCCCAATGATCTTCTCAGCTGTCCTCACTATCCTCTGCAGGGCTTTACGGTCCGAAACGGTGCAAGTCCCAAACCAGGCAGTGATGCAGCTGCTCAGGATGCTCTCAATAGTCCCTCTATAGAATGTAGTGAGGATGGGGGTTGGGAGATGTGCTTTCCTCAGCCTTCGAAGAAAGTAGAGACGCTGTTGGGCTTTCTTGGTGATAGAGCTGGTGTTGAGGGACCAGGTGAGGTTCTCCGCCAGGTGAACACCAAGGAATTTGGTGCTCTTGACGATCTCCACAGAGGAGCCGTCGATGTTCAGCAGAGTGTGTTCACCTTGTGCTCTCCTAAAGTCAACAACCATCTCTTTTGTTTTGTCGACATTCAGGGACAGGTTGTTGGCTCTACACCAGTTCGTCAGCCGCTGCACCTCCTCTCTGTATGCTGACTCGTTGTTCTTGCTGATGAGACCCACCACGGTCGTGTCATCGGCGAACTTGATGATGTGATTCGAGCTGTGCATTGCTGCACAGTCGTGAGTCAGCAGAGTGAACAGCAGTGGACGGAGCACACAGCCCTGGGGGCCCCAGTGCTCAGTGTGGTGGTGGTGGAGATGCTGTTCCCGATCCGGACTGACTGAGGTCTCCCAGTCAGGAAGTCCAGGATCCAGTTGCAGAGGGAGGTGTCCAGGCCCAGCAGGTTCAGCTTTCCAATCAGGTGCTGGGGAATGATTGTGTTGAATGCTGAGCTGAAATCTATGAACAGCATTCGAACGTATGAGTCCT
>NC_068306.1:4359239-4364239 GCF_025860055.1 Xyrauchen texanus | reverse complement strand
GTTAGTTGAAATGACGGGCAGCGTGCTCAGTTCATGAACTGTCCTCAACTGCTTTTTAAAGGGGTCAATAGCATTGCTACATTTCCACTGGTGCAATTATTGACTCATTTATCCTGATCAATCAGTCATAATCAATATACCATTACAGCACAAGTACAGCAGTAACACACACGCTGCCCTACACACTTGATCAAATGTCACCCAACAACACCCTAGCAACCACCTAGCAATGCCCTAGTGTAACGGGAGCCAGCTGGTACGTGATAACTGTGCGGTATGTGCAAACCTCACTCCCCTGGCCTTAAGAGGTGCACTAGCGACTGGCACTAGGGGCTGTAGCCTTTAGCCTCCTCGTTAGCGCACAGGCCTCCCATGCTGGCTGACGCCAGTTCAAATCCTACACAAGCAAATACTCAGAACACACTAGCATCCATCTAACAAAGCCTTAGCAGCCACTCAGGAACAGCATAGTAGTGCTCTAGAAATCACATAGAAATCCCATGCTGGCTCGAATCCCGCTCGGAGCAAGTAGAGCAGGACCAGTTACAGTGGTGCCGTGACCCGAATGGGAGTAAGGTTTAGGGGTGAGTGTAACAGAAGGCATCTAGTACGTGATAGCTGCGCGGTATGTGCAAACCTCACTCCCCTGGCCTTAAGAGGTGCACTAGTGACTGGCGCTAGGGGCTGTAGCCTTTAGCCTCCTCATTAGCATGCATGCCTGCCATGCCGGCTGATGCCGGTTCAAGCACGGGTCGAGCAGGTTCGGTTACACAAACAAATGCTCAGAACACCCTAGCATCTATTTATCAAAGCCTAAGCAGTCACCCAGGAACAGCATAATGGTGCTCTAGAAATCACATAGAAATGGCCTGACAACCATCTAGTAACTAAGCAATTAATTAGAAGCCATTATCAAGAGAAACTGCATAACAGGCTAAAAAACACTTAAAACATCTAGCAACCTCATAGAAATGCCCTGGCATCCACCCATAACCATCACTCAAGGGAAAGTCCATCCCTGTTCTCTCACACATTCTTACGATCCTCCAGCAGTATTTTGATGTTCACTTTGTCAGATACAGAGCTGCTCTCTTCCTGATTTCATCACTCCCCCAGTGTGTGTTTGTTTTTCCAACTACATGCAGGGAAAGATCCCTGAACCTGGTGAAGACGAGAGAGAGTGAGAGAGACCCCCCGACCGGGCCGCACAGATCTTCTCCTGATGATGCTGTGTTCACAAACCCTGATGGCCAGAGAGTGTTTGGTTGGTCATGTGATTTTAAAGAATAGTTAAAAAAAGAAATGTCTGTCACCGTATACTCACCCTTATACTCACATAAAGATTTCTGAAATATTCTTTTTATCTCACAGAAAAGTTACTGCATACAGTTTTGAAATTACATGAGGATGAGCAAATAATGACCGAATTGTCATTTCTAGGTGAGCTATCACTTTAAGTTTGAGTGAATGGTCTTGGTTGAATTTAAATGTGTGTTTGTGTGTCTGTGTGTGTAATTTTGTGTGCACAAATGTGACTGGGCGAGCTCTTGTTTTCTTTGTGATTGGACTTACCCTTTGACCCGGGAACCACTCCCAACCCCTCGGTCCCCTCCAGCCCTACCCCCCGCTCTTATCCGCCTCGCAGACACAAAGCTGACAAGATGGCCTAGATTCCACCGCATGAACACACACACACACACACACACAGGAGGGAGGGGAAACGTTGAGAAAACATTGTACAAGCATGCTCATCCCAGCACACTGATGTAATTATGTTGACATGTGAAAGCCCATCACACACAGTGTGTGTGCATTCACAAACATTTGGTGCATTTCGCTCCCAGTCATGAGGCATCTACGACTGAATGCTAGCAAGCATGACATTTGCAACAATCTAGCGACAAATTAGCAACCACCCAACAACAACCTAGCAACCACCTAGCAATGCCCTTGTGTAACAGGAGCCAGCTGGTACGTGATAGCTGCGCGGTATGTGCAAACCTCACTCCCCTGGCCTTAAGAGGTGCACTAGTGACTGGCACTAGGGGCTGTAGCCTTTAGCCTCCTCATTAGCGCACAGGCCTCCCATGCTGGCTGACGCCAGTTCAAATACTGCATAAGCAAAGTTTGTCACAGTGTGTGTGCATTCACAAACATTTGGTGCATGCACGCTACGACTGCTATGAGGACTATTTCTCTTCAAGAGTTTAGACCTATAACGATGTCTTTATAGTCCTTCAGACTCGAGTTATACAAATGCATGTAGCTCCTGAGCTCCTCATCCATTGTTGTTGTTTTTACCTTGGTGTCCTGATGTATACTGGCGATTACATCTCCTTCTAGTGCTTCTTCGTGATAGCAGCAGCTCAACTGTGAGTGTTGCCACCTTGTGGACTCAATAATTAGTGCACGTAATTCCAGGCGCATGTGCATTCTGCACGTTCAAAGATGCGTGGTTAGAAAAATCGGGTTAAGTGCTGTTATGTCTCGCGCACAAGCAAACGCTCTAGCATATTCAAAATATACTCTTTTGAGCGTGAGTCTATACGGATGCGTTCGGTGCACTGATAGTAGGTTTGTGTAATCTTTAGCGCACACGCTACGCATACGCACAGACGAGGACTGCCCGCGTACAGCCTGATTTCTCAAGATACGCAGACAGTCTGCATCTTTTGATACGCAGACATTTTTGTCCCGCTTGACCCACTATGAGCGAGATTCGAACCGGTGTAGAGGTTTACACATACCGCACAGCTATCACATACCAGCTGGCTCACATTGCACAGGTACACAGAAAACCGCAGAAAACTTTGGCCTGAAGTTTCTACAATAACAAAGGGAGGTTTTGTCAGATTTAGCTTACTGATAATGTTGTAACGCACACACAATGTATAGAAACTATTCAATACCTATTCAGTAGTTCCTGCTCAAACACAGGATGTGGCCCCAGAGGGTGTAACGGTGTTCAAACACTGTCCCGGGCGAAATGGGACAAAAGAAATGCTGAGTAAAATGTCCGGTAATGTGTTTGAAAATGAGGCCAGCGATGCCCCGTTTCAGGTTTCAACCTGTAGCCATTATGTGACCGTTGTACGCACACACACACACATTTCTTCCAAGCAGGACACTCTTAGCGCTCATAACGGGATTGTATAGTGGCAACATATGGAATCATTCAGGTGAACATCAGATTCCAGCTTCCACGGACACGGCATCAGTTTCCAATGTGATTTACTCACAGGACACTTGAGACGTACACATGCACAGACAGGTTTAGGAAAACATTCCTAATTGTATGTATATAGGATTCCCATTGGAATTTGGAACATTATTTGAAAGCATTCCTATAAGGAATTAAATAAGAAATAAGATACTATTGAAAAATCACATAATTATGATAATATTTGCCACGGCACTCCAAAGTACTTCAAAAAATACCATGCTAATAAAAGATTTAGCATTATCATGTCAAATGGGGGGTTGCTTGTTTTGATTATTGGTGGGGTTACCCCCTTCCCCTCCCCGCTGGAATCTACAGTATCATTTTATGCTATTAATAGTCACAGTACTCCTGAAGATAACTACATATTCTAAAATATCAAGCTTTTGTTGTATCCTAAAAGAGAGTTCCCATTGGATCCTATCGGATTCCAAATCCTGCACATTCCTTTAGGATCCTTCGATTTTACTCCACGCACATGTGCCATCACACTCTCCACAGGTCTGCTTTTATAAATGTCCTCCTTTTGATATTTTTAACTTGTTTAAACACCGAAATCCTGTGAGGGGAGAGACTGTTTACCTCTTAGAGGCAGAGCGCTTACGTCAGGACACACCCCTATAGGTCAGGGGCGTTGCCCGCCTCATGCAGTGAGTGGCGCGGCATTTGACCAATCACAATCCAGCTTTCAGGCATTCCGTCCAGTCATCGCTGAGAAGATTCGCCCAGGACGCCTGCGATTGGGTGCCGTGGTAATGATATGCAGTCTGACTGGAGCGAGTGGGCGGGGTGAAGTAGGGCTGCTGTCTGTCTGGTTGGTGGTTTCGCAGGAGAAAGAAGCTGCTCTCAGGGAGGCTGAACGTGAGTTTTAACTGCGGGCTGCGGTTGGATTTAGTGGTTGGTTACGGAAACAATCTAACCCGGGTAAAATATCGTTTCATGTTTTTATAGTGTTTTTATTGTGTTGGTTCGCTGCGGTTGTCTGATTTCGTGCGAATATGTGGCTGTGCACAGTGTGTATGTTTGTGTGTGCAGGGGCGTAGCAGACGCGGGAAATGGGGGGGACACATGTCCCCCTCACTTTCAATAAAACCAACGTTTTTCAATGTGTTTACATACAGCAAATGTCTCAATGTGTTATGCAAAAATTCAAAATAAAACAATTTAATCGATTGAGAGCCTTAAAATATATATATCTTATTTAATTATGTTCGTCTAGTGCTAATCGTTCCGTCACCCTCACTTTTTAATGATTGCTCCGCCCCGTGTGTGTGCACATGAGTGTGTGTTTACGCATGACAAACAACATGATTACTATTACATCAATATTATCCTATAGAAAACTGGTAGTTATGTGTGTGTTGTAGGAGCTCTTCAGGTCTTCGGGAGCTGGCGCATGTGAATCCAGAGGGATCGGTGATGTCACATCAGGTAGCGACACTTTCATTGGATGAATTCAATTGAAATGGATCTGTTTGAACTGGTTACAATGTTGCACTTTGCGTTGCCTCTTTAACTGGATACAGTGTTTCACTGCTCACCTTTAACTTGATACAATGTCTCTTTAATCAGACTGGATACAAAGTTTCATTGTCTTTGGCTTCACTCTGAGCTACTTTCTTCTTTCATTTAATAAATGATTATTTTTCCAGCTTTGAGTGCTGGGATATTTTGCATTAATATATACGTGGAAGGCATAATGACATGTTTGGATTATATGGAGATATGCAGTATTTTAGACATGTTTTAGCTGCTTAATGTATGGAAAAGAGCAGCGTAT
>NC_068306.1:4321739-4354239 GCF_025860055.1 Xyrauchen texanus | reverse complement strand
TCACCTGGCACATCATCCCACACTGGACATCCACCACCTCCATGACCACGTCCACCTCCATAAAGACAGTGTTCATATGTTTGCAAAAACCCTTAAAGACGTGGCCTTGGGCCGAACCCCTGGCAGCCTCCCAAAGAACGCCAAAGCACCCACTACCCCTCAGCCAGCGAGACGGTTTATTCACGCAGCACCACAAAACATCGTCTCTCCACACTCAGCTGAGCCCTACACTACAACCCCTACCCAGAGACCTGCACCCTATCGCCAACTCACTGTACCCCCACCCCCCCGCCCTGGGCCTCGCCACCCACATCCTGCCCCCATGCATCTGCATCCTGGACACCACCGCCCACAGCCTGGACCTCCACACCCTGCTCTCTACCACCATCAGCAATACCCTGCACCACAGGACCATTTCTCCTGGCACCACAACCACAGAAGACCCAGAGCAGCTCCAGCGAGGAACAGCATCTCAGCAGAACAACGGCCCAGTCCACATCCACACCCCCACCGGCCCGAGCAACAGGAGCAGCTGAGTTATGCTGCAGCCCTGAAAGGACCCAGCAGAGATTAAGGACCTTCTCAAACTTATATGCACACGTCTGGAACAGTACTCATGAGTAAAAGGAGATACATACGATATATTTAGAAAAAATTAAAATAAATATATGTGTGTGTATGTGTATATATAGGTATATGTATGTGTATGTATGTATGTATGTGTGTATATATATGTATGTATGTGTGTATATATATGTATGTATGTGTGTATATATATAGAGAGAGAGAGAAGCGCCGAGAGAGAGAGAGAGAGGGGGAAGAAAAAAATAAATTAAAAAAAAAAGAAAATTGGTTTACACATGTATACTTTGATAATATGTTAGACATAGGTTTGTATTACTCTAGAGCTTTATTAAGATTGTAGAATTGTTAAACTTGACAAAATGAAATCATTGACGATTACAATGTGGAATATTCAGGGTATTAATTCATCCAGTTTTGGTAACAAAACCCAAAACTTAGATTTTAAGAAAAACATATCAAACATGGACATAATCATACTACAGGAAACTTGGCGCAGAACTGATAAAGTCACTCTTTGTCCCTCAGGATACTGTGAAACATCTCTGTCCTCTAGAAAGCACGAAAGAATCACACGTGGGAGAGATTCAGGGGGCATCATAATCTGGCACAAACAAGAAATTGATAATTACATCCAAACAGTTAAAAAAGAAGAATCACACATCTGACTCAAAATCAACAAGAACCTTCTCCAAACATCAAAAGATGTGTTCTTATGTGCTCTTTATATTCCCCCCCCTGAATCTCCCTACTATAATGAGAACATCTTTGAGACCCTCCACAGTCAAGTCAACCACTTCCAGGCCCAGGGAAGTGTGGTGATCTGTGGGGATCTCAACGCCAGAACAGGATCCCTACCTGACTACACTAAAGATAATGGGAATAACCATATTTTTGGACAAAACTTCCCACAAAACACTGTAAACTTCCCAAGGTTTAATTCCGATGCCCAAGTGAATAAAAACGGGAAGCTTCTGATTGAGCTCTGTCAAAGCCTCGGTCTGTACCTCGTCAATGGCAGGGTGAGGGGGGATTCTCTAGGGAGGTACACCTACAGTTCATTTCATGGTTGCTCAACAGTAGATTACATGATCACAGATTTAGATCTATTCTCTTTCAGAGCATTCACGGTCAGACCACTAACACCCCTATCAGATCACAGCCAAATTACTGTGTATCTAAAAAGGACAAAACATTTGAACATAACTTCACAGCCTAGTAAGCTGTACAACATCAGAAAGAAATACAGATGGAGCAAAACAGCACAGAAAAATATGTGACAGCAATGGACCACCCAAAAGTATCGCACTTATAAACAACTTCCTGTGCAGAGTTTATCCTCATGATGGAGATGGTGTAAATCTGGCCGTGGAGAACATCAATTATATATTTGATTATTTGGCAACTATATCTAACCTCAAATCCTCCAAGAAATACCATAAAACCAAACAACAGAATGAAAAATGGTTTGATTTAGACTGTAAAACAATGAGGAAGAAATTAAGACAATTATCAAATGAAAAACACAGAAAACCAAACGATGCAGATCTGCGCCATCAATATTGTGAGGAACTTAAACAGTATAAAAATACACTCAGAACAAAGAGAGAACAGTGCACGCAAAATCAGCTCAAAACTATTGAAGAATCGATACACTCAAACAGTTTCTGGGACAATTCCCTGAATAAAAAACATCATGAACAAACAGCCATACAAAATGGAGACATCTGGAAAAATCACTTTGAACAACTTTATAGTGAAATAAAAATGAACCCAGAAGAAACTCAAATATATGAAAAAATGATCAATATGGAACAAACAATTGGTAAATACCAAAACCCATTAGACTACCCCATCACAGAAAATGAACTGATTGACAAAATCCAGGCCCTAAAAATCAAAAAAGCAAATGGACCAGATGGCATCCTCAATGAAATGCTGAAGAACACACAGCACACATTAAGATTGGCCTTACTGAAACTGTTCAACTTGGTTCTGAGTGTTGGTCATTTCCCTGACACCTGGAATAGAGGACTCATAACGCCCATATTCAAGAGTGGAGACAAATTAGATCCAAACAATTACAGAGGCATCTGTGTGAGCAGTAATCTGGGGAAGATGTTCTGCAGCATCATCAACACAAGACTCGTTCACTTCCTTACCGAGCACAATGTCCTGAGCAAAAGTCAGATTGGATTCTTACCAAATTTTAGAACATCAGACCATATCTTCACCCTACATACCCTGATTGACAAATACATCAACCAAAACAAAACAAAAATATTTGCTTGCTTCGTAGATTTCCAGAAGGCCTTTGATTCAATTTGGCACCAAGGACTTCTGTCTAAACTTTCAGAAATTGGTGTAGGGGCAAAACATACAACATCATAAAAACGATGTATTCAAACAATCAATGTGCAATTAAAATTGGCAATAAACAAACGGAGTTCTTCACTCAAGGGCGGGGTGTGAGACAGGGCTGCCCACTATCACCGACCCTCTTCAATATTTACATTAATGAATTGGCAAAACTCCTAGAACAATCCGCAGCTCCTGGCCTCACACTACATGACTCCAGTATAAAGTTCCTGCTGTATGCAGATGATCTGGTCCTGCTGTCTCCAACAGAAGAGGGTCTACAGCAGAACCTGGACCTCCTGCATCAGTTCTGTCAGACCTGGGCCCTGACCATTAACCCAACTAAAACCAAAGTAATAACGTTCCAGAAAAGACCCAGATGTCAGGGAAAGAGACACAGTTTCACCCTTGGTACGACCAAAATTGATCATACCACAAACTACACATACCTCGGGCTGAAATTCAGTGCAAACGGAAACCTCAACTTGGCCGTGAATGAACTGAAAGCGAAAGCAAGAAGGGCCTTCTATGCCATTAAAACATCTATCCAATCTGAAATACCAATCAGAATCTGGCTCAAAATATTCCAGTCAGTCATTGAACCTGTTGCACTATATGGCAGTGAAGTTTGGGGTCCTCTCCTAAATCACCAATTTGACAAATGGGACAGAAATGGGATTGAAGCCCTCATACAGAGTTCTGTAAAAGTGTCCTGAGAGTACAGAGGAACACACCGAACAATGCATGCAGGGCAGAATTAGGCCAATACCCTCTATTAATCCACATTGAGAAACGAGCCATCAAATTTTGGAAACATCTAAAACTGAGTGACCCCAACTCTTATCATTTTAAAGCCCTTAAAAACCATGAAGTGAACGCTGAGAAGAGTCCCATCATCCAGCTGGTCCTGAGGCTCCACACACAGACTAACAATAATCAGCCTCAGGACACGGACACCCTCATCCACACAATCCGGCCCAACCACATGATCAACACACAACAAGAAAAGTACCGAACTTATCGGAATGAAACAACACAAAAACAAAGTAAACTACAATGTTATTTGACCCTAAACAGAGACTACACGACAGCACAATACCTGAGTACAGTCAGAGACACAAACTGAGGAAACACATGACGAGGTACAGACTGAGTGACCACAGCCTGATGATAGAGAAGGGCAGATACAGACAGACAGACAGACAGACAGACAGACAGACTGAGCGACCACAGCCTGATGATAGAGAAGGGCAGATACAGACAGACAGACAGACAGACAGACAGACAGACAGACTGAGCGACCACAGCCTGATGATAGAGAAGGGCAGATACAGACAGACAGACAGACAGACAGACAGACAGACAGACAGACTGAGCGACCACAGCCTGATGATAGAGAAGGGCAGATACAGACAGACAGACAGACAGACAGACAGACAGACTGAGCGACCACAGCCTGATGATAGAGAAGGGCAGATACAGACAGACAGACAGACAGACAGACAGACAGACAGACAGACAGACAGACTGAGCGACCACAGCCTGATGATAGAGAAGGGCAGATACAGACAGACAGACAGACAGACAGACAGACAGACTGAGCGACAACAGCCTGATGATAGAGAAGGGCAGATACAGACAGACAGACAGACAGACAGACAGACTGAGCGACCACAGCCTGATGATAGAGAAGGGCAGATACAGACAGACAGACAGACAGACAGACAGACTGAGCGACCACAGCCTGATGATAGAGAAGGGCAGATACAGACAGACAGACAGACAGCACTGATGATAGAGAAGGGCAGATACAGACAGACAGACAGACAGACAGACAGCCTGATGATAGAGAAGGGCAGATACAGACAGACAGACAGACAGACAGACAGACTGAGCGACCACAGCCTGATGATAGAGAAGGGCAGATACAGACAGACAGACAGACAGACAGACTGAGCGACCACAGCCTGATGATAGAGAAGGGCAGATACAGACAGACAGACAGACAGACAGACTGAGCGACCACAGCCTGATGATAGAGAAGGGCAGATACAGACAGACAGACAGACAGACAGACAGACAGACAGACTGAGCGACCACAGCCTGATGATAGAGAAGGGCAGATACAGACAGACAGACAGACAGACAGACAGACAGACAGACTGAGCGACCACAGCCTGATGATAGAGAAGGGCAGATACAGACAGACAGACAGACAGACAGACAGACTGAGCGACCACAGCCTGATGATAGAGAAGGGCAGATACAGACAGACAGACAGACAGACAGACAGACTGAGCGACCACAGCCTGATGATAGAGAAGGGCAGATACAGACAGACAGACAGACAGACTGAGCGACCACAGCCTGATGATAGAGAAGGGCAGATACAGACAGACAGACAGACAGACAGACAGACTGAGCGACCACAGCCTGATGATAGAGAAGGGCAGATACAGACAGACATACAGACAGACAGACTGAGCGACCACAGCCTGATGATAGAGAAGGGCAGATACAGACAGACAGACAGACAGACAGACAGACTGAGCGATCACAGCCTGATGATAGAGAAGGGCAGATACAGACAGACAGACAGACAGACAGACAGACAGACAGACTGAGCGACCACAGCCTGATGATAGAGAAGGGCAGATACAGACAGACAGACAGACAGACAGACAGACTGAGCGACCACAGCCTGATGATAGAGAAGGGCAGATACAGACAGACAGACAGACAGACAGACAGACTGAGCGACCACAGCCTGATGATAGAGAAGGGCAGATACAGACAGACAGACAGACAGACTGAGCGACCACAGCCTGATGATAGAGAAGGGCAGATACAGACAGACAGACAGACAGACAGACAGACTGAGCGACCACAGCCTGATGATAGAGAAGGGCAGATACAGACAGACAGACAGACAGACAGACAGACTGAGCGACCACAGCCTGATGATAGAGAAGGGCAGATACAGGCAGACAGACAGACAGACAGACAGACTGAGCGACCACAGCCTGATGATAGAGAAGGGCAGATACAGACAGACAGACAGACTGAGCGACCACAGCCTGATGATAGAGAAGGGCAGATACAGACAGACAGACAGACAGACAGACTGAGCGACCACAGCCTGATGATAGAGAAGGGCAGATACAGACAGACAGACAGACAGACAGACTGAGCGACCACAGCCTGATGATAGAGAAGGGCAGATACAGACAGACAGACAGACAGACTGAGCGACCACAGCCTGATGATAGAGAAGGGCAGATACAGACAGACAGACAGACAGACAGACAGACTGAGCGACCACAGCCTGATGATAGAGAAGGGCAGATACAGACAGACAGACAGACAGACAGACTGAGCGACCACAGCCTGATGATAGAGAAGGGCAGATACAGACAGACAGACAGACAGACAGACAGACAGACTGAGCGACCACAGCCTGATGATAGAGAGGGCAGATACAGACAGAGCTGATGCCCAGAGAGGCCAGGTTATGCCCGTACTGTAACCAAGGACAAATAGAAACAGAGCTGCACTTCTTCACCACCTGCCCTAATTATAATAACATTCGAAAACACTTTTTTCCCAAATTTGAAATGATTTGTCCCAACTTCAATAAGAATGATGCACAAGCTCAATATTTACTTGGTGAACAAAGAGAAACATTTCACTAGCAGCAAAATACATCAACTCCTGCCACAAACAGAGGGAAGAGTCGACCAAACAGTGATGCGCCCATTTACACACACACACACACACACACACACACACACACACACACACACACACACACACACACACACACACACACACACACACACACACACACACACACACACACACACACACACACCACACTATACACACACACTACACACACACACACACACACACACACACACACACACACACACACACTCACACACACACACACACTCACACACACTCACTCACACTCACACACCAATGAAAGTATATACACTGTTAATTATTATTATATATATATATATATTATAATTTGTATTTTATTTTTTTCCCCACATTTGTTCAATACAGAATTTGTTCTACTGTTATTTTTCATGCTCATATAAATGCTTTGGCAATACAATGTACAATTTGTCATGCCAATAAAGCTCATTTGAATTTGAATTTGACAGAGAGAGAGAGAGAGACAGAGAGAGAGAGAGACAGAGAGGAAGTGAAAGTGGTCAGTGAGACAGTGTGTTTGTGTTTAGGACTCGACAGCTGTTCCCAATGCCACTACCTCACTGTCTCTCTCTCACTCACTGTCTCTCACTCACTGTCTCTCTCTCACTGTCTCTCTCTCTCTCTCACTGTCTCTCGCTCACTGTCTCTCTCTCTCTCTCACTGTCTCTCACTCACTGTCTCTCTCTCACTGTCTCTCACTCTCTGTCTCTCTCTCTCTCTCACTGTCTCTCACTCACTGTCTCTCTCTTACTGTCTCTCACTCACTGTCTCTCACTCACTGTCTCTCTCTCTCTCTCACTGTCTCTCACTCACTGTCTCTCTCTTACTGTCTCTCACTCACTGTCTCTCACTCACTGTCTCTCTCTCTCTCTTTCACTGTCTCTCTCTCTGTCTCTCTCTCTCTCACTCTCCGGCTGGTTCTCTGAACTCGTCTTTGCTGTTGTGAATGTTGAGTCACTCGCGAATGTGAAATGTTTTCCTCCTTGCGTTGCTGCCTGTGTGTTGGTGTTGTGGTCAAGCGTTGTGCAGTGAAGTGTGCTTGTGAGATGTCCAAAAAACATGCGTGTGTCACATTTCACCCCAAAATGAAAAATGAAAAATCAGCTCATAAATGATGTATTGCATAAATTAAATGAAGCCTGTTTTTAAGACTATAAAAAGTTGCTGAGTGACTCCAGTCAGGTCTCCTTAGCAACCAAATTGGCCCGGTTGCTAGGGAGGCTAGAGTCACATGGGATAACCTCCTCGTGGTCACTATAATGTGGTTCTCGCTCTCAGTGGGGTGTGTGGTGAGTTGTGCGTGGATGCCGCGGAGAATAGCGTGAAGCCTCCACACGTGCTACGTCTCCACGGTAACACGCTCAACAAGTCACGTGATAAGATGCGTGGATTGACGGTCTCAGACGCGGAGGCAACTGAGATTCGTCCTCCGCCACCCGGATTGAGGCGAGTCACTACGACACCATGAGGACTTGGAGCGTTTTGGGAATTGGGCGTTACAAACTGGGAGAAAAAGAAAGACTATAAAGAGTTTTTCCGTTGTTACATTGTTTTCATGACAATTAAACAGTTTTATGGAGTGCCAAATTACTCAACATGTGGAGTCTCATGCTACTCTCCACTATCCACACACAACTCACCACACACCCCATTGAGAGAACCACTAATCACCACCACGAGGAGGTTACCCCATGTGACTCTACCCTCCCTAGCAACCAGCGCAATTTGGTTACCCCATGTGACTCTACCCTCCCTAGCAACCGGGCCAATTTGGTTGCTAAGGAGACCTGGCTGGAGTGACTCAGCACGCCCTGGATTCAAACTCACGACTCCAGGTGTGATAGTCACGTTTCTGCGATTGAACTACCAATTAATAAAAATAAGTTCTGCATGCACCATCTGAATTTAGATTGAAGCGAATCGTACAGTCCGTCGCGGTCGTCTTGCTCTTTTCAGACCTTCTGTGGAGGTCTTTCGTTTTTCAGACATTCAGGAGTTTGAGTGTCCATGTGACCCTGTATTTAACGATGAGTTAATGGAATTGCTGCCGCCGGATGATCATGTTGAATTGGAGCGGCTGCGGTCGTAATTATGGATGCTTCTCTTGGAAGCAGCTGGACAGCTCATTCTCAATGCACTCATCCTCTCTTTGTGGCCAATAGTTTTGGTTTGTGGCTGAAAATCTGTTTCTGGATTCATGTCCCGTTTGCTTGAGCACGGCTTACACCCACCCAGTCACACTTTCAAAGCTGCGTTTATGTTATCGGCTCCAGTGATGTTCAGGCTCATGGAAGATCTAGAAATGTCCTAAACCTGTGTGATTCATCCACTCTGGAGTTTAATTGCAGGTCTGTCAAATTTGGAAACCTTCAGAATGCTTGGAATAAAAATACACGTTCCAGGTTCGTGCGGCCTCAAGCGTCTAAAGGAAAGATGTTTGTCGTTTTATCACAACGTTCTAATTTGAGCTGCCTTCAAAACGACTTTGCGTTTTGGCTGACATCACCGTACCAATTTTTTTATAAAATACAAACTTTTCATGATTCAATCCATTGAGGCATGCACACTATAGGCTCTATATAGTGCTAATTCTAAGCGCAGTTTTCATGCCAGGGCAAGTGGGCATTGGTGGGCGTGTTTGCGCTATCTTTGGGTGTATGCACGCAAACTGTAGGTGTATTGTATGCTAATGAAGTGACGCACTTATTCAAAAATCCATAAAAACAATTCATTGAATACACATTGTGGTGATGGGGGCGTGGCCGAGCGTCGTCTGTGGAGAGTGAGGCTGAGAGAGTGTGGTAAGGATTGACACCTGTGGAAAATCACCACTAACAGCGGTTTTGTATTTGCAGTGAGCGTTTGAAAAAAAATCTCGGAATGAAATTGCACTTGATCCAGCCCATTAGCGTGTTGTGCGGGCGATTTCGCCAAACCCGTTTGCTCTTAGACTTATCACAAAATGCCAAAACTTCACGGGCATGCCCACGGACTTTGCGTTTCTGACTTATGGCTTAGCGCCTGCGCTCTTTAAATATGGCCCTACGACTGCTTAAGCTGCGTTCACACCGCCAGCTACTTTATCGCTGCATATCGCCAGTGGCGGGCGGTTAGGTCGCTAGTGGTGTGTACGGAGAGTCTAAACAGCACTCTTTCTTTACAATAATTTTATTATTAAAATATTAGGATCACGTGAGCTCTAACATCTTCTCTCGTATTGGCTGTCGCTCCCGAAAGTCGCTCTCCATTTGCATAAAGTTAAACGTTTCTCAACTTTGTCGCGTTGTTTGACACGCCCACATCCAGTCGCCAGCGGTCGCCGTAGCTCGCGATGAGTTTAAATCCAGGGCGTGCTGAGTGACTCCAGTCAGGCCTCCTTAGCAACCAAATTGGCCCAGTTACTAGGGAGTGTAGAGTCACATGGGGTAACGTATGTTACCATAATGTGGTTCTCGCTCTCGTGGGGCGTGGAGTCGCTACGCCACCACAAGGACTTAGAGCGCATTGGGAATTGGGCGTTCCAAATTGGGGAGAAAAGGGGGGTGGGGGGGGGACCGGGCGAACTAAACTGGCTTTTAGGGGGAGAGACACATTCCAGAGAGCATTTATGGGACAAAAATTTGTAGGACTGATACAGATTTCTCAATTCGATTGTGATTGACTTCCATTGTAAGTGTCTCACTGGAACACAGAGTTGAAATAAATGTTTGTGGTAATCAACATGATCCCGGAATATTCCTTTAATGGATAAAACCTTTAATGAAAACTGTTTCCCACATTTTTAAACTGTTTAATTGCATCTGTATTTATTTTGTGTAAGATTACTCCGTTCAACTTGATGCAGTTTTGCTGTGAAATTGAAATGTGTAAATCTCTTTGTTGCTTGGAAACTAGTGGTGTGTGAAAATGTATGTTTCTAAAATCGTGAGAGTGAGTAAATGATGGCAGAGCGAATTAAGAGATCCTATAAAACTGGAATGAGTTATAAAGAAAGCATTTTTCCTTTTAACATCATCCCAGGAAAGGTTTCGGTGAAGCTGTGATTGTGGGCTTTGCATCTACTGCGGTCTGAATGTGGCTTTCTCTGCTTCTGAGGTTGATTACTGTATTAGACCTTGAACACATGAGGAATTCTGTCCTATAAATATCAGTAAACATCTGGTCAGAGTCAAACTCATCCGCTGCTTTCTCTCCGGCTGTACGAGTTGCCACAGTCACCGCTCCCGCCGCGATCAGCCCTCCATTATTTCAGCTGGCTAATGTGTTGATGTTGGCTGTCAGCGTGCGTGTTGCCGATGTCTTTGATTAAATGTGAGAGCACTTAAATTCCCTGAGCCCGGTGTTCCAGGGGGATCATTTATATTCCGCGGTCGCATGTGGAGTAGAGAAAGGATTTCCACTTGATATGAATAAGCTTCTGTTTCTGGTGCGAGGATCCTTACGACTCTACAGGGATTATTTACAACTCCAGAGTTTAACAAGAGCCGTTTTCCAGTTTGCGGTCGAGCTGAAGAGGGCTGATGGTTCCCGCGCTGACGCTGTTCAGTTTTTCTGCTCCGTGCTCGCTAGAACATTCTGATGTCATGTGGACTTTTCCATGTCTAGAGGAAAAGAGGAGGACGCTGGGAAAGAGCCCTGGAGTTGCACATGAATCCATTGCCCTCTTCACTTGAACCTTTCACTATTATAATAATAATAATAATAATAGATGCCATATTCTACTCTTTTGATGCATTTAATTGAATTTAAATCTTGCCATTTAGTTTTTTGCCTTTTCTCTGCCTCTTACTGTTATATACATTTATAATTTTTTGTTTTTCACACTTTTCGGCATCAAACTAAATAAACTTCTTTTCATCATAACACCAAAATGAATGCACACAGTGGTTGTGCGTTGTGCGCCTCTCTTCCCTCCGGCGATCTGGATCCCCCTTTAAATCCCTCTCTGTTCTCACTGCAAACACAAAACCGCTGATTGAGGTGATTTCCCACAGGTGTCAATCCTTACCGCACTCTCTCAGCCTCGCTCTCCACAGACGACGCTCGGCCACAACCCCATCACCACAATATGTAATATCTATTGAATAATTCAATAGATCTGGATGAAGCAGTTCATCAAAAGTGGATTTGTATTAAAATATTGGACTTAAAGTGTAAATGCTCCCCAACAGACCTGCCGGTTTATCAGACAATTTAATAAGTAGCTTTAAAAAATGCTTAAGGACACAAAGTCAAGGTACTGGAGCGGCCTCAATCTGAGGTCTACAAACTCGACTCCACCAGTTCTGTCTGGAGGAATGGGACAAAATTCCAGCAACTTAAGTTGCTCTACCTTACATGAACGAGTGTTTCTCAGCCCTTGAAGCAAGACAGAATGACCTATAGTGGGTGATTTGTTGGCAATTCTAAGCATTCACGAATTTAAACTTTCAGACATGATGTAATCGAGATGAATATGCCGGTTTGTGTAATAATTACACGAGTATGAATATTAATGTGCCCATGTTCTAGAGTCGTTACGGGAGTTGCACAACAAATAAACATGCAAATACATGATACATGACGAGACTTGTGACGATCAGACGTTGTGTTGAGTGATCGAGACTGTTCGATTTCACACTGCAGCAGTTTTACAGCTTGTTATGAATATATTTGTCTTATTTTTGAATGTATCTCTGTGGTGTGTGATGTCACAATGGCCTTTTGTTATTGACAACAGAACTATTAATAACTGTTTCATTATTTTTGATCTCGGGCCTGTTCAAGTGTGTTTACTGCACTTTTAAGTGAAATTGCAAAATTTGTAATTCTCTAATAGAATACATTTTTTTGTTGTGACTGTTCAAGTGAAGCTGTTTACAGCATTTGTACGTGTATGTAAGATTATATTCATTCATACAGAACTCAGTGGAACTGTGATTTTATTTTTGTACCTGAATATTAAAGTTAAAATAAGCTATTACACCATTGGAAGTAAAAGTTGATTTTATATGCGAGTTTTAAGTTAAATGCGTTAAGCTGAAGATATCTTAGTTAAATAAATATAAAATATAAATTGATCAATTGTCACACATTATACATACATTTCTGCATATACATGGTGAAATTATTTATTTTTCACATATCCCAGCTAAGCTGGGGTCAGAGCGCAGGGTCAGCCATGCTACGGCGCCCCTGGAGCAGATAGGTTTAAGGGCCTTGCTCAAGGGCCCAACAGTGGTGTCTTCGTGGTGTTGGGGCTTGAACCCCCAACCACTGAGCCACAATTTTTATTATTATTATTATTATTTTTGTTATTTTTGTTTACTTAGCAGCTCTATTATCGAGGCAAATCCAAGTATCGGATCGGGACTCTGTATCGGCAGATATATCATAGTTAAATATCGGATTGGGACTCTGTATCGGCAAATATATCATAGTTAAATATCGGATTGGGACTCTGTATCGGCAGATATATCATAGTTAAATATCGGATCGGGACTCTGTATCGGCAGATATATCATATTTAAATATCGGATCGGGACTCTGTATAGGCAGATATATCATATTTAAATATCGGATCGGGACTCTGTATAGGCAGATATATCATATTTAAATATCGGATCGGGACTCTGTATCGGCAGATATATCATATTTAAATATCGGATCGGGACTCTGTATCGGCAGATATATCATATTTAAATATCGAATCGGGACTCTGTATCGGCAGATATATCATATTTAAATATCGGATCGACTCTGTATCGCAGATATATCATATTTAAATATCGGATCGACTCTGTATCGGCAGATATATCATATTTAAATATCGGATCGGGACTCTGTATCGGCAGATATATCATAGTTAAATATCGGATCGGGACTCTGTATCTGCAGATATATCATAGTTTAAATATCGGATCGGGACTCTGTATCGGCAGATATATCATGTTTAAATATCGGATCGGGACTCTGTATCGGCAGATATATCATATTTAAATATCGGATCGGGACTCTGTATCGGCAGATATATCATATTTAAATATCGGATCGGGACTCTGTATCGGCAGATATATCATATTTAAATATCGGATCGGGACTCTGTATCGGCAGATATATCATATTTAAATATCGGATCGGGACTCTGTATCGGCAGATATATCATATTTAAATATCGGATCGGGACTCTGTATCGGCAGATATATCATATTTAAATATCGGATCGGGACTCTGTATCGGCAGATATATCATATTTAAATATCGAATCGGGACTCTGTATCGGCAGATATATCATATTTAAATATCGGATCGGGACTCTGTATCGGCAGATATATCATATTTAAATATCGGATCGGGACTCGGCAGCGGCAGATATATCATATTTAAATATCGGATCGGGACTCGGCAGCGGCAGATATATCATATTTAAATATCGAATCGGGACTCTGTATCGGCAGATATATCATATTTAAATATCGGATCGGGACTCTGTATCGGCAGATATATCATATTTAAATATCGGATCGGACTCTGCATCGCAGATATATCATATTTAAATATCGATCGACTCGTATCGCAGATATATCATATTTAAATATAGGATCGGGACTCTGTATCGGCAGATATATCATATTTAAATATCGGATCGGGACTCTGTATCGGCAGATATATCATATTTAAATATCGGATCGGGATCGGAGGCCAAAAAAGCTGATCGGGACATCCCTAATTGCTTTATTATTTAAACAACATTTACACAAATTGGGTCCTATTTTTTTAGTGGCATCGAAATCGTCCAATTTCTTTCACGTGTTAGCAAAATGGACATTATAACTGAAATATATCCAAATTAAACAATAATATTGAATGGACAGCTTTTGGATCGGAATCTAAATGAATTGGCAAATCCGTACCAATATCCAGGGAAATGTGACTGGGACAAAAATAATGTGAGTGGGACTTGATCTTATCGTCTGAACTGAATTGGATTGTGGATGGGAGTTCGTGATATTGTCAGTGAATGATGTTTCAATGCTGTTTTTGATTTTTTCGTCTGTAGAAAAGGCAGAAAGGATTATATTTCCTGTTACTTTAAGGGTTGATGCTGGTTCTGTGGTCTGAATGTGAAGTGTGTGTGTTCAGTGTGTTCAACTCTTTCTTTAGGTTAATCATTAATTCTTATAACGATCTGTAGACCAGCTAATGCAGTAACACAGACAAACATGCAAGACCCCCAAACGAAATCAAGAAACATTCAGGGAAGAAGTGTATGTGTGTGGCCAATTCTGGAAGAAGTGTAATTGTTCTAGGGGTCGTGAAGAGGCCGGAAGAGAGACGTCAGTGTTCCCCACTGGCGGTCTGATTCACTCAGGAAAGTGTGGTCTGTTTTGTTTGCAGTTCAATCTAGAGCGAATCATCTCACGACTCCGAGAGAGTGTGAATGAATCTTTCCCCAGTTCTCTCTCACACCTCAAATGAGTCCCATCAGCTCTGGTCCTCCTCGCTGGACTTCCTGGTAGTCATCTGATTGTACAACGTATGGAAGAAGGGGTACGTCTTCAACGGTCTTTCTTTTTTGCAATTCTTGTCTCTAGTCTTCGCCATGTTAGACTTTAAGACGGTACACCATTTGACTTCTTGAGTGCCCTGGTGCTCTTGGGAGTCTGGAATGTGGGATTAAGGATATTAGCCATGTACTCCACACGCGGTACACCGGACGACCCGCCCACGGCTGCAGAAAACACACGCAGTAACATGTTAGTGGATTCAGTAGCAGTATTTCAAACTGTAAGACTGAATCTGTGCAGGTGAACATGCTGATATTAACTAACACAGACAAACCGATAGCACAAGATGTAAGGAAGGTTTGAGCACTCTTGCAGACTCACACAGAGTAATCTGGCTCAGTCTTTAGGTCATGCTGGCGTTCATGTGACCCGACAAAAGCTATTTTGTCTCTTCAGATCTTCAGTAAGCGTCTGATTTAAACATTGCTTATCCCTTGTGTCATGCAATGTTATGTAATCTCTTATACAGTGACCCCAAAATGCTTTAAAAGTGTTAAAATATCTTAAAAGCAGTTTTAATAAGGTGGATAAAGGTGGCCGGTGACGACGGTTCGAGAGAGAGAGAGTTACAGGCAGCTGCTCTGTGTGTTTTTGGTTCAGTTTATCATTAAACTGTTATTTATATTGTCAAGCCGGTTCTCGCCTCCTCCCTTCCCTTATACCCCTTTACACTGGTGCCGAAACCCGGGAGGGAGGAGGGATACCCGTGACGTGGTCCCCGATCACTCCTCCACCCTCTAAGGCAGACGGCAGCCGCTCCTCCCTGGGCAGACCAGAGTCAGACCGACCCCCAGCAGACAGAACGCCCCTCCGTGTTCTCGGCGACCCGTGGGGACTCTCCTCTGCCTCCAGGCGGTCGGGGAGTCGCTTCCCTCCTCCCCTCACAGACGGCAGTCCTCTCGGCCCCTCCGCATTTCTGGGGGTCGGCAGGGCACTCCTCCGCCCTTGGCAGCGGCTCCTTCGCTCCAGGCGGTCAGGAAGTCCAGTCCCCACTCGCCTCATGGACGGCGGCTGTTCTCTGTGTCCGGGCGGTCTGGCTACTCAGTCCCCCGGCGGATGGCAGTGGCACTCCCCTGTTTGGACGGCAGTGTCGAGGACCCCAACAGGCATCCCTCCGCCCTCCCGGGTTTTGGCACCAGTGTAAAGGGGTATAAGGGAAAGGAGGAGGCGAGAACCGGCTTGGCAACATAAATAATAGTTTAATGATAAACTGAACCAAAAACACACAAACATAAACACACAGAGCAGCTGCCTGTAACTCTCTCTCTCTCGAACCGTCGTCACCGGCCGCCTTTATCGCTTGCGCGCCCCCATCAGGCTGATTGGGGACCAGGCGTGCGCTCCTCCGCTCCTCTACAAATATGTTTTATGTTTATAGTAGTGCTGTGGATTGATTAACATTTTAACTAATTAATCACTATTAATCACCATTATATAATGGTACAGGATGCATTACAACAAACATATAAAATCATCATATATTTACTTTATACTTTGTCTCAGAAAACTTGTTAGTCATCATTTATTTTAATTAGTTCAATATGTGCATGTCAAAATGTTTAGTTGTTTGCTAATATAGCTAATTAGACTAATTTTTACATGTATTAATCTTTGATGCAACTACATGTATACATGCCATAAAATCAGTGGACATGTTGTAATTACAATTTGGGCAAAATCTTCTGGCCTTTTTTATATAATGGGATCAAATGAGCAGATTCAATACCAAACTTTATTGGAAAGAGAATCTTAAATGTACATTGTGCATTATGTACTTTATATAACTGAAATAAAACATATTGAATGCTTCGGTTTAATGAACTGAAGTTTAAACTCTCAAAAGTGTTGTTTCCTCTTGCTGCCGCTCGGTCTTTACAAGTACACTTGACTGCAGCTTGCGGAATGGGTCTCTATCGTGCACACACTGGGTCTTGCTCGGAAATGGGTTCAGATGAAAGTGAAGGAGCATTTTCGGGCGATGCAAAGAGATACGCCAGCTTGCCTGTATATCTCCCACGCCCTGTTCGCCACTTGCGGGTGTAGTCTCCATTCTCCTTACAGTAAATCCGCACCTGTGTTTATTATGCACGGGACATGCGTCATGCATAATGAACAAGTACGGACTGCCTGACCCAATCAGACCCAATTTCTGTGTGAGGATGTGCAGTTGAGTCAAGTGAGGACCTCCTGAAATTTAGCTATGCCACTGTTAGCCACATAAATTGGGTAAAATCATGAGAGAAGTTTCAGCAATTGTACAAATGTGCCTGGGTTTGTTCCTGGCAGGCTGCTCAGCCTAACAGGCTCCGATTAGGGTGTGAGCGTAGTTAGGACGTTTTAAAAATGTATACTGCACCCCCAAACCTAATTTAAATCAAAACTGAATGTATTTAGTTCATTAATACGCACGATACATCAGTGCACATCTCACCTTTGTCTTTGCATCCTTGCATTTAAAATCGAATTACTTGCCTTGAAAACGACTTCCATATTTTTTTAGCATCACTTAAGTGTCAAAATAATTTTTGGGGCCTTTTGTATGTTTCTAAGAGTCTACTCATTGCATCAGATGGTTTATCGCTTACTTGCCTGTTATTGTAACACAATCAGCTTCTGTGTTGTTCTTGGGCTATTTTTATTTTGTTGGCTTGTGCGTCGTGTTCCTGAACACTTGGTTCTCTCACCTGGATAAAGGTCACATGCTGTACCACAGTTCTGTATTGCCAGAGGTTTGAAGTTGGATTATACACACACAGTGGGATGGTCTCGCTACCAGACAGGTGGTCTTGATTTAATTTTTGCCTTGAAGGGTTTGGTGGAAACATTTAGGCTAACTGCAGTAGATTGTTGGCTGTGTGTTTAAAGCTGGTCTTTGCTGTCTGTGTGGGTGTTTTCTTGTAAATCAGTTTTCATAGGGTTGTAATGTTGTTTTGATGGTGTGTGTGTAGTTAACACACCTCCCCGGGAAACAAACACTCAACTGTGATTGGTGTTGAAAGCTTCGTGGAGAGCTGGATCTCAATTTATCATGTTCTGGACCTGTTGATGGATCGGAAGACATACAAGAGATTTTCTGTTTGTTTGATGACTCTCCTTCATAGACCACGCCCCTCCCATAAAACCACACCCCCTCACACACCAGACCCGCCCTTCTCAGACAAGCCAAACCCCCTTTTCACTGTGGGTGCTTCTCATTTCTAGGAAATTGTTCATCCTCGTTTCCTTTCCTTGCTTCGCTTCCTAACTCCTTCCTCTTAGAAAACGAGGGAAGGATGCAGGGAAACTAGGACGGAGAAATCAAAGCAAGACGGATTTGTGAAATGGAATATCCTGCTCACTTAAGTGCGAGACTGGTAAAACTAGCATTAAAAGCCATCGTTTTTATGTTAAATATACCGGTGGTGGCTGGTTCGATCCCCACAGATCCCCCCCATTGAGTAAGACAATGAACTCCAGGTTGCTCCGGGAGGGTTGTCCCTGTAATAAGGGCTCTGTAAGTCGCTTTGGCTAGAAGCGTCTGCCAAATGCGTAAATGTAAATGTACCAAAAGTTTACGTTTGTTAGCGTGACTATGGAACGTTTATGCACATTTGCCGTTTGGAGATTCGCAGTAAGATGAGCACTGACCATGCTGATTGTGACTCTGATTGTAAGATTTGTAGTGTTTATAGGACGTTATACAGCAACACAGGCAAATTCAAACACCTTTGGGAATCCAAACAGTACAACTCGACACAGCTCTGGCTTTCCCTCCCTAAACGGGCCCCTCTGACGGGATTTAGGGCCCCCCCATTCCACTGTAAGCCACAAGCAGTTCCCTCCGCCCCAGTTTTGTCAGTGTGCCAGCTACGAGCAGGCCCGTTCTTTTTCTAGCCAATGCTAAAAACAGGGTCTAAAGTTCAGAGCCTCTGATGAGCAGATCTGGGTCTAGTCTAACATTTGGAAAGGCTTTTTTTTCCAAACTGAGCTGCAAGTTTGTTCCTTCCATGGACTGCAATTGGTAAGTGTTCAGTGTGCAGTCGTGTTGATGAAATGCTGTGTGTCTTTGGGGTCGAGGGAGAGCGACGCCTCCCTCTCGGAATTCCAGCAAACTCTGGATCAGCGTTTAGAAGCAGTGAAATATGATCCCAGATCAGTTTTGAGTTAATATGGTGAAGTTCAGCTCTAGTTTTCCACTGGAGTCGTGTTACAGCGATAATGGCGACTGATAGACATGGCGTGGTGGTCTCCAAACCCTGTTGCTCGTTCTTCTCCAGGAAACAGCTGCTGTTCTTCCTGAATTCGCTGGAGTTTCTGGAATCGTCCATTTTTTGTATCTGATCATAGACGGTGTATTGTCGTTTCTCTGCTGTGTAGCATGAAATGGTTCCAGATGAAAACACATGGTATGTTTAGAAAAGTATTCCACCGTACGAGTGCTCCTAGTTTTCCAGTATACAGTAAGTTTAGTGCATAGAATGTGAATTTGTTGGCCTAAATGAATGACTGCCAAATTGTAAAGGATAAAGCATGGAACGGAGCGTTTGATCCCACAATGCAATGTACTCGACTTGACCTTTCATTTCCATTGTGACAGATGATACTGAAGTCACTTCAGGGTTTTTAATGTCTAACTCATTTTTATGGCTGGGAATCCATACAGATGTTCCTTCACATGCTTTATTTCAGTTAAAATGGCCATTTTGCTCAGAAATGAAAGTAATTCTCTCTCTGCTAATTACACAGCGGATCTTCTAACGCGGTACAATTTAACCAATTTTATTTTAACAATTTTTACCAATCCATGTATTTCATCAATAAATATGATCCCTTGAAATTTCATATATATATATAAATGTATACTGTATATTTGGATAATCATATTTAGCCAGTGGATAATTACAGCCATTATCGCAAAATTTGGTGGACTATACGAGTGAATTACTCTCATCGTAGAGGATTCGAGAATAAAAGATGAATCTTGCGGTTTAAGAATTAACATGGACATCTTTCAAACGAAGAACTTGATTCATCAGAAAACAGAGCTGCACAATAATGGTGAACTGTAAACACTGTTATTACTCTCGATTATTAATCGCACTTATTAATCACAATTTGTAATCGTGGTTATTCATCCCGATTATTAATCGCCCTTATTAATCACGATTATTAGTCACGGTTATTAATCACTGTTATTAATCACGATTATTATCACGCTTATTAGTCGCGGTTATTAATCACGGTTATTAATCACGGTTATTTATCCCGATTATTGGTCACGGTTATTTATCGCAATTATTAATCCCTATTCTTAGTCACGGTTATTAATCTCTGTTATTGATCATGATTATTATCGCACTTATTAGTCACGGTTATTAATCGCAATTATTAATCCCGATTATTAGTCACGGTTATTAATCGCGATTATTATCGCACTTATTAGTCACGGTTATTAATCGCAATTATTAATCCCGATTATTAGTCACGGTTATTAATCGCGATTATTATCGCACTTATTAGCCACGGTTATTAATCGCAATTATTAATCCCGATTATTAGTCACGGTTATTAATCGCGATTATTATCGCACTTATTAGTCACGGTTATTAATCACCCTTATTAATCACGATTTGTAATCGTCCTTATTAATCACGCTTATTAGTCACGGTTATTAGTCACGGTTATTAATCACAATTTTTAATCACGATTATTATCGCGCTTATTAGTCACGGTTATTAATCACAATTTTTAATCACGATTATTATCACGCTTATTAATCATGATTATTATCACACTTATTAGTCCGATTATTATCACGCTTATTAATCACGATTATTAGTCATGGTTATTAATCACTGTTATTAATCGCAATTATTAATCCCGATTCTTAGTCACGGTTATTAATCACAATTATTAATCCCGATTATTAGTCACGGTTATTAATCTCTATTATTGATCATGATTATTATCACACTTATTAGTCACGGTTATTAACTCTTTCCCCGCCAGCGTTTTTAAAAAAAGTTGCCAGCCACCGCCAGGGTTTTTGACGATTTTCGCTAAACTTTAATGGCCCGCAGAATATTTTCTTCCATGAATATATGAAGCTATATATCAAAATAAAGATCTGAGCCTCTGCTTTTAGGCAAAAAAAACGATTTTATTTTATCTTCATTTGTTCTTTTTTTATTGCCACTTGAACAGAGGCAGGTTTTGTCAAAAACAACATTTCGGACAAAAAGCTGAGAAAAAGGCATTTTTATCAAACAAGTGCTTTAGTATTACTATGGTGTTCCACTTCACGTTTGAGACGATCGCAGTCTGTTTCTTTGATCAAAGAGTTGCGTACTCTTTCAAAACATGCGTGCGGGTCTTCCTTACCGTATACCACCTAAAACACGGATACCCGGAAAATTCCGTGTTTGGCGGGGAAGTGTTTTTTCATAAAACCCGGAAAATTCAGTGTTTGGCGGGGAAAGAGTTAATCGCAATTATTAATCCCGATTATTAGTCACGGTTATTAATCTCTGTTATTGATCATGATTATTATCGCACTTATTAGTCACGGTTATTAATCGCAATTATTAATCCCGATTATTAGTCACGGTTATTAATCTCTGTTATTGATCATGATTATTATCGCACTTATTAGTCACGGTTATTAATCGCAATTTTTAATCCCGATTATTATCGCGCTTATTAGTCACGGTTATTAATCACGGTTATTAATCGCAATTATTAATCCCGATTATTAGTCACGGTTATTAGTCACGGTTATTATCACACTTATTAGTCACGGTTATTATCACGCTTATTAATCATGATTATTATCACACTTATTAGTCCGATTATTATCACGCTTATTAGTCACGGTTATTAATCACGGTTATTAATCGCAATTATTAATCCCGATTATTAGTCACGGTTATTAATCGCAGTTTTTAATCGCGATTATTATCACGCATATTAGTCCGATTATTATCACACTTATTAGTCACGGTTATTAATCACGGTTATTATCACGCTTATTAGTCACAGTATTAATCATGGTTATTAATCGCAATTTTTTATCACGATTATTATCACGCTTATTAGTCCGATTATTATCGCGCTTATTAATCACAATTATTATCATACTTATTAGTCCGATTATTAATCACGGTTATTAATCGCAATTTTTTTATCACGATTATTATCGCGCTTATTAGTCACGGTTATTAATCATGGTTATTAATCGCAATTTTTTTATCACGATTATTATCACGCTTATTAGTCCGATTATTATCACGCTTATTAGTCCGATTATTATCACGCTTATTAGTCCGATTATTATCACGCTTATTAATCACGATTATTATCACGCTTATTAGTCCGATTATTATCATGCTTATTAATCACGCTTATTAGTCACGGTTATTAATCACAGTTATTAATCAAAAAAATTTTATCACGATTATTATCGCGCTTATTAGTCACGGTTATTAATCGCAATTTTTAACCACGATTATTATCACGTTATTAGTCACGTTATTAATCGCAATTTTTAATCACGATTATTAATCACGATTATTATCGCGCTTGTTAGTCACGGTTATTAATCACAATTTTTTTATTACGCTTATTATCGCGCTTATTAGTCACGGTTATTTGTCACGGTTATTAAACACAATTTTTAATCACGATTATTATCACGCTTATTAGTCACGGTTATTGATCACGATTATTATCACACTTATTTGTCACGGTTATTAATCACGATTATTATCACACTTATTTGTCACGGTTATTAATCACGATTATTATCACGCTTATTAATCCGGTTATTAATAAAAATTATTATTCACGATTATTAACACGTTTATTAGTCGCGGTTATTAATCATGATTATTATCGTGCTTATTAATCCCGGTTATTAATCACAGTTATTCTGTCATTTAAAAAAATATATATTAATACAGGGCTGCACAATTTGAACAAAAATATTACTGTTGCCATTACTGTTAGATATCGATACTAAAAGACACATAAATGATGTTAAACCGAAGCTCTCACGTTGAACACTTTGTAAGAACTACAAACTAGTAAATGAATGTTCTGCCCATTCTTTACTGTTAATGGGGTGTTTACACTTGCATGCTCTTTAAAGATCCATTCTTTAAATCATTATTATTCATTATTATTATATTCCCATACCCTACACTATATATAATAGTAATATATATAGAGTTGGCAGAATGGCAATACAATCTCAAGCCTTTATTTTGAAGGCAGACTGTGTTTGTGTGTGTTGCTTTAGATTCGTTTACACACTTTTAATGGCCAAACAAACTTGGAAATATGCAAATGTGCAACTGAAGTAAACCTGGAACGCTTCATACATGTCAGCGCTAAATGCAGTCAGATCACGTTAGCGACTCGCTAGCGAACCGAATGTATATTACATACATTATCAAAGCATGAGATGGAATTACATGTGCAGCGAGCACAGAACCGCTTTGAGAACGCTTTTACACCGTATATTTTGTAATCGGACGATTATTTTCACGATTAATCGAGTCATGAATCATTGTCCGTGGACCGTGTCACTTCCGCTTTATCGTCGATTTGACGATTATGCCGTTTGTATTGACGAAATGTTTTTATTCGAATAATCGAATAAAACTTTACAACCGCTAACAACGTGGCTTGAACTCCAACTGTACTTTTATCCCATTTCTGATGGGCTGTAACACCATTCTGCTTGTTTGTCAACACACTATGTATCTAAATATCTTAATCGAGCAGCTCATTACAGTGTGAATGAAAGAGTTCTCTGTGTGATCTCTGAGTTCAGCGTGACTCATTAATTGTTTACGTTCAGTTGTATGGACGCACAGATGGTCTTGAACGCTGTTTGTGTTGGACGAGACGTGCTGCTGGTCTTTGCTTGTGTTATGGCAAAGGGGATGTTGTTGTTTATTAGGTTTATACATTAGCAAATCAGAACATTATTACTAGAACATTTCAGGCGGAAATCAGCTTGTGTTTAATCCTTCAGCTGCATAATATTTATTTGTGTTATATGAACCGTTTTGTTCATTCTCTTGGAATACTTCAATGCTTTTGCACTGACCACATTTGGCTGTGTGTGACCAGTTCTTCAGAATGATATTCTCTAAATAAGTCAATATTGGGCATTAAAGTGTATTAAAGAGTGAAAAACATCACCGCAAACATCTACATTCACACTCACACACACACACTCTCTCATGCACACTCACGCACACACACACGCACACTCATGCACACACTCACACACACACACTCTCTCACACGCACACACACATACTCACACAGTCACACACACACACACTCTCTCTCAAACACACACACACGCACACGCACACTCTCACACTGACACACACATACGCACTCTCAAACACACACACACACACACACTCACACACACACACACACACACACACACACACTCACACACACACACACTCACACACACACACACACACACTCACACACACACACACACACACACACACACACACACACACTCACACACACACACACACACACACACACACACACACACACACACACACACACACACACACACACACACACACTACTGTAGCTGGTACTAATGCTTTTAACGTCACTGTTCATGGACACCAGATCTGACTGCTCTGTCTCTCTTTAATATATATATACATCCCCTGTTTATCTTCTCTGTGTCTTCAACCTGTTAATGCTCATTTCATTATGCACTGCTGTTCTGTAATCGTATCTTCACTCACTGCAATATTCATTATTCCTACACACAGACACAGAGACGTGAACAACAGTGCACAGATGGACAAATTAGCAACTTTCAGATGGAATAATGCAAAAAGGATTCGGATGGGATTGGATCAAATAGAATAGAATAGAAATGGGATAGAACTGAATATGGGACCAGATACTCTCTCTCTCTCTCTCTCTCTCTGTATTATTCACATGACTGATGCTTTGTTAGGTGTTTATCCAAACATGCTAACCATTTCATTTGTCGCTGTCTGTGTTCACAGTGATGGATCCCATGGCGGTAAGCACGTCCGCGACGGCTCAGGATGAGTTTGATCGGAATGCGCCACGAATTTGCGGAGTGTGTGGCGACAAAGCCACCGGATTCCACTTCAACGCCATGACCTGTGAGGGTTGCAAGGGGTTCTTCAGGTAAACACCTGCACGGCTGCCTGCTTCATGATTAGACATGTGTGGCGTCAGGTCATAGGAACCCAAATTACACTTATGTCTTCTGTGGAACACAAAAGGGATGTTGTTTATTCCAATCTGGAACGCCCAATTCACACTACTTAGTAGGTCCTCGTGGTGGCGCAGTTACTCGCCTCAATCCAGGTGGCGGAGGACGAGTCTCAGGTGCCTCAGCGTCATGCTACTCTCCACGATCTGCGCACAACTCACCACACGCCCCACTGAGAGCGAGAACCACATTACAGCACGAGGAGGTTACCCCATGTGACTCTACCCTCCCTAGCAACCGGGACAATTTGGTTGCTAAGGAGACCTGACTGGAGTCACTCAGCACGCCCTTGATTCAAACTCACGACTCCAGGTGTGATAGTCAGCGGCGATACTCGCTGAGATACCCAGGCCCCCTCACACATATGGGATGTTTTGAAAAATCTCTAATGGATCATTCGGTGTCAACTCGCCCAAAAGTCGCCAGCTCAAAAGCATTTTGTTGAAAGAAATGCATAAAAATACATAAATTGTGTTGTATAATTGGCTAACTGAAGAGCCACGTGCTATTCTTATTATTATTATTAACAATGCTGTATTTTTTACATTTTGACAAATGTTTTTTATGTGAATACTTAAACGTACATTTCTAGTTTCAGCATTATTAGTACTTCAGATCTTTGTTTTGTTGGACAAGTAAAATTAGCTTCATACCATGTGACCCATTTTTGGGATCCACCATCAAAAATGGGTCAAATTGAACAGTTTATGCATAATGGAGTCACATTGAGAGCCCTGTGTCTCTGGGATTTAACCATATAGGACCTTAAAAATTAAGATACAATAAGGAAATCTAAAAGGATGTTATGATATATTTAATACTTCTGGAGTTACAGGCACTCAAACTTGAGAAAAAGAACACAAAAAAGTGTTTTTTTCCATTTTTGGACTCACACCATTGGCGTATAATGCAACAAGAGGTGCTGAAGTCAACTGATATTAGTAATAGATCTTCCAATCTTTGTGTAGAAATAACATCATGATGATGACTCCTTTCTAAGGGTGTTTTTTTCACCTGTAGTTTTGCTCCAAAATAGGTGAAAATTGTCATTTTGACCCACCAATGCAAAATAATGGATTTCTCAGTAAATATTGATCCAAGTTTTGTCTTTCATCACTATTTATGTTTCTTCTGGAAAATGATTTATAAAATCCAAACAACCTGTTTAGGACGCTGTTATTTTAGTCCAGTAAATCCAGCCAAAGGTCATTGGTTCATCCGTGACCGTCAGAGCAGATGAGTTTCTCTTGCTAGTCTGTAATGCAACTCTTTATAACTCTTCTGATGAATATTTACAACTCAATTTTTCATAGTTTGTTTTGAGTCTGTCAACTGTACTGAGAGCAGATTTTCTTAGATCATCTTAGAATAGAATTGTTTTATTCACCCTCATGTTGTTCTAAACCGCTGAAAATTCACCAGAGTGAAATCGACCGATCAGTGTGACGTGTGATTGGAGTGGATCGTGAACCAAATCCCGAACCGTTATCAGTGTTGAAAGAGCACTTGTTGCTCTGATAGATATTGTTTACAGATGATAGTGAGATGTTTACTGTAAACAGAGCCGCTGTGTGTGTGTGGACCTGCTTGTAGTCTATTTTGCATGCTCATAAAGTCATTTTTTAATAGGTGTGAAAATCTGAAAAATTCAATGATTCTAGATTCAGTTCCTCTTAATGTTTCTGGTCCTTTACCGGTTCCATTAACGATTGTCATTTACACAGAACCATTTGTTCATGAATCATTCTACACTGGTTGCACTGTATGTTTTGCAGTTTAGATTCAAAAGAACCGACTCATAAGAATCATTTGTTCATGAATCATTCTACACTGGTTGCACTTTATGTTTTGCAGTGTAGATTCAAAAGAACTGAATCATAAGAATCATTTGTTCAGGATTCATTCTACACTGGTTGCACTGTATGTTTTGCAGTGTAGATTCAAAAGAACCGACTCATAAGAATCATTTGTTCAGGATTCATTCTACACTGGTTGCACTGTATGTTTTGCAGTGTAGATTCAAAAGAACCGACTCATAAGAATAATTTGTTCATGAATCATTCTACACTGGTTGCACTGTATGTTTTGCAGTGTAGATTCAAAAGAACCGACTCATAAGAATAATTTGTTCATGAATCATTCTACACTGGTTGCACTGTATGTTTTGCAGTGTAGATTCAAAAGAACCGACTCATAAGAATCATTTGTTCATGAATCATTCTACACTGGTTGCACTTTTATGTTTTGCAGTGTCGATTCAAAAGTACCGACTCATAAGAATCATTTCTTCATTAATCATTCTACACTGGTTGCACTTTATGTTTTGCAGTGTCGATTCAAAAGAACCGAATCATAAGAATCATTTGTTCATGAATCATTCTATACTGGTTGCACTGTATGTTTTGCAGTGTAGATTCAAAAGAACCGACTCATAAGAATCATTTGTTCATGAATCATTCTACACTGGTTGCACTTTATGTTTTGCAGTGTAGATTCAAAATAACCGAATCATAAGAATCATTTGTTCATGAATCATTCTACACTGGTTGCATTTTTTTTTTGCAGTGTAGATTCAAAAGAACCGAATCATAAGAATAATTTGTTCATGAATCATTCTACACTGGTTGCACTGTATGTTTTGCAGTTTAGATTCAAAAGAACCGACTCATAAGAATCATTTGTTCGTGAATCATTCTACACTGGTTGCACTTTATGTTTTGCAGTGTAGATTCAAAAAAACCGACTCATAAGAATCATTTGTTCATGAATCATTCTACACTGGTTGCACTGTATGTTTTGCAGTGTAGATTCAAAAGAACCGACTCATAAGAATCATTTGTTCATGAATCATTCTACACTGGTTGCACTTTATGTTTTGCAGTGTAGATTCAAAAGAACCGAATCATAAGAATAATTTGTTCATGAATCATTCTACACTGGTTGCATTTTTTTTTTGCAGTGTAGATTCAAAAGAACCGAATCATAAGAATAATTTGTTCATGAATCATTCTACACTGGTTGCACTGTATGTTTTGCAGTTTAGATTCAAAAGAACCGACTCATAAGAATCATTTGTTCGTGAATCATTCTACACTGGTTGCACTTTATGTTTTGCAGTGTAGATTCAAAAAAACCGACTCATAAGAATCATTTGTTCATGAATCATTCTACACTGGTTGCACTGTATGTTTTGCAGTGTAGATTCAAAAGAACCGACTCATAAGAATCATTTGTTCATGAATCATTCTACACTGGTTGCACTTTATGTTTTGCAGTGTAGATTCAAAAGAACCGAATCATAAGAATAATTTGTTCATGAATCATTCTACACTGGTTGCACTGTATGTTTTGCAGTGTAGATTCAAAAGAACCGACTCATAAGAATCATTTGTTCATGAATCATTCTACACTGGTTGCACTGTATGTTTTGCAGTGTAGATTCAAAAGAACCGAATCATAAGAATAATTTGTTCATGAATCATTCTACACTGGTTGCACTTTATGTTTTGCAGTGTAGATTCAAAAGAACCGAATCATAAGAATAATTTGTTCATGAATCATTCTACACTGGTTGCACTATTTGTTTTGCAGTGTAGATTCAAAAGAACCGAATCATAAGAATCATTTGTTCATGAATCAGAATCTATCGGTCGCACTTTATGTTTTGATTTATTTGGGAAGAGGCTCTCATGTTCATTTGTAGTTAAGATATGGGCGGAGCTTCATTTGCGAATGTCTTGATTCCTAACTGGAATTAATAATTGGATAATATTGTGACTTTGTTCATTTTGAAGGATTAAAGTTGGCTTTGATCTTTGGTATAAATTCTCTCTCTCTCTCTCTCTCTGTCAGGCGCAGTATGAAGCGTAAGGCGAGCTTTACCTGCCCGTTCAATGGGACCTGCACCATCACCAAAGACAACCGGCGTCACTGTCAGGCATGTCGTCTGAAGCGCTGCGTGGACATCGGCATGATGAAAGAATGTGAGTGAGAGTTTCTCAACCATCATATGACTTTTGTTTCACATGTTTGGACTTCAGCTCAGTTTGAGTGACCAATCAACATATGAAAGAACCATCACCATGACCATCACAACCCTTAAAGCAGGGGGTCGTGCCCCCAACCAGGGGTCACCAGAGCTCTCTTAGGGGTCGCCAAGCCTACTCTAAATGGCACTGAGGCGGCTCGCCTTTGAAAAACATGTTCAGTACCATTGCATTGTGCTGTGTAGCTGTTTAAAATGCAAGGACGCATCTCGTGTGAACGGCCCCTAACATTTTCAAAAACCATGTTGAAGTACTAGAATGAAGCAACTGAACTCACAATGAGAATTCACTGTTTTCTGAATTACCATATAATTGATATGTTAATAATTGCCAAACTGCCCACAGATGCCGAAGACTTCAGTGTAATTCAAGATCATTTATATTCTTGGGTACCAATGGTGCGATGACGCTATCGTTCTTCTAGGAGTTTATTATTTTTTCCCCAAATTAATCACATTTTTGAGGGCTTAAACATACTTGAAACTCATGAAACTTTGCACATGCATTAGAAGTGGCGTAAATGTACAGTTGCAGAATTAGGTGTGGCAAAATGGCTCAATAGCGCCACCTATAAACTTTCACCGATGTATGCTTTGCGCTACGTTTCACCTATACGTACGAAGATTGGTACACATGTGTAACATGCCAATACCTACAAAAAAGTCTCTTGGACCCGTGCCCTAAACTCAACAGGAAGTCAGCCATCTTGAGTTTTCTCTTCGATTTTTGCTCAGTTTTTGCCATTTCCAGGCTTCGTACTTTAACGAACTCCTCCCAGAGATTTCATCCGATCGACTTCATAATTGGTCAGTCTTATCTATGAAACAGGAAGTTGTTGTTACTCACACATACAATGTCCAATCTGCCCCAAACTTCACATGTTTGATAAGAGTCCCGGCTTGAACACTTCTACATGCCAATATTCAGTTATAGTCATAGCGCCACCTACTGGCAACAGGAAATTACATGTTTTACACTGTGATACACGCTTAACATCATTTAAGTGCTAAAAAATGGCCAAAAAAATGGAGTGACATTCCCCTGGCACAGCAGCCCCAACGTGCACCAGGGTGTGAGGGGCCGTTCATCACTGCTTGCAGCTTTAGTCTTTATTTAGTATTTTATGTTATTTTGAATATCTAATAATGGGTGAACGATATATCATCCAAACCGATAAATCGGACGATATTTGGTCTTTTTTAATTGTCGGCCAATAAATTGACCTATTTGGCTGATAAGTTTTGCGAGCTGCAATGTCAACAACTTTCGTCCGCTGAGATGTGATAATTAAAAAATACCAAATATAGGCCGATATATCGGTCACCCATTATTGCCGTTTGCTCAAGCAATACTTAATGCCATGATCCGGTGTTGTGGGTGGTTGCCAGTGCATTGCTTTATGGTTGCTAAAGTGTTTTAAGTAATGTTAATCTTGTTATTTTCAAGTCTGATCACTCAGAAAAGATTGCATTAGCAAACGCTGTTAATTAATAATATTTACTCTATTTAAATGTACACTTATTGGCCAACGTGTTCTCATGTAAAGACACCGTTCACCCGGGGTACAATGTTTGCTGTTTCCAAACTTGCCGTGAGTTTTGACTTGTGAAAGTGAGAGACAGAAGGAGCGCCAACAATGATGCTTTTTCTCCGTGTAGTTGCACAATGAGTCGACCCAAGCATTCGTTCAGAGGCGGATCGCTACTTTAAGTGAAAACCGATAGAATTGAGGCATCAAAGGGCCTCTTTGTGAGCGTGTGTGGTCGGCTGAGGTCAGCAGAGTCGTGTTGAAGCAAGAGAATGTTCTTATCCTTCTATATTCTATAATTGTACATTCTTAATTTTGCTAGATTTATGCTCAAAACGAACTTTTGGGATTATTTCAAGTTCATTCAACACTCGGAACGAGACGCAATTGAGCGACAGACACGCAGTTGGCACACGGGCCAGACTGGCAAAATACGGGCACCGTCACCAGGCTGTTCCTCTCTGTTCGCAATAGGGAGGCATTCATCACTCATCAGATGTGGATGAGGATACGTCTGTGTGTCATTCACTGATGTGTGTGTCATTCACTGGTGTGTGTGTACTCGGACACATATTGGGTGTGTGAAGAACTGCTGTGAGTTGGCAGCTGTCCTCACGTGCCCCTGGATTTTGGGGTCTGAGCCAATCGCTTGCGAACTTAGTGTGAATGTTTTGTGAAATGATGGCTGCTTGCTCGTGGTGTTGTTAAGACGTTTGATTATCAGAACACCTTTGGAGTTCAGTTAGGGAATATTATGCTGTTTCATCTGACACAGGAACACTTTTTGATTGACACTTTAACTACAATCCCTTGTTGATTTTTGCTGGGAACTGATAGGAAATGTTTTTCTTGCTGAGCTGCAAACTACTTGTTTAATTTAATTTCAACTTCTATCAAGATATTCTTTTGATAAGGGCATTAGTTACACTGTCCATAACTTTTGCCTATAATTTAACTGTATATCCTATTTTGTTTATATAATGTTTACTTGTATAAATAGTTAATTTTATATTAGTATTTTAAGTACATTTTATATTATATACAATTATAGTTTAATTTTAAATCATATTTTGCTTATATAATGTTTACTTGTATAAACAGTTAATTTTATATTAGTATTTTATGTACATTTTATATTATATACAATTATAATTGAACTGTAAATCATATTTTGCTTATATAATGTTTACATGTATAAATAGTTAATTTTATATTAGTTTTTTATGTACATTTTATATTATATAAAATTATAATTTAACTGTATATCCTATTTTGTTTATATAATGTTTACTTGTATAAATAGTTAATTTTATATTAGTATTTTAAGTACATTTTATATTATATGCAATTATAGTTTAATTTTAAATCATATTTTGCTTATATAATGTTTACTTGTATAAACAGTTAATTTTATATTAGTATTTTATGTACATTTTAT
>NC_068306.1:4252702-4321239 GCF_025860055.1 Xyrauchen texanus | reverse complement strand
ATTACATGTCCATCCTTTTCACATCAGAAGCTTCAGTCCTTGAAAAGCGCCTGAAAAGTCCTGATCAGTGGTAATGTTTCAGTCTGTAGTACTGGGGCGTTTCTGTCTTTGTTGGTGAGTTTCCATTTGCATTTACTTTCGTTTTGCAGATGCAGGATGCATTTGTTATGTTGTCATGGATCTCCAGGCTCTTCTCCTGGCAGTTACATTCTGCTTTATGAATTCTGAATTAACAATTCCATATAATTGTTTTAAGTCACTGTCATGCAGTTTGTCATAATCTGTACATATGTTTTTTTTAAGCTCTAAACATTTTCAAGTCACCACGAAATGCCATTTCACAAATGTGATGTTATTTCCTGTTCAAATGTTGTGGATGCATAAATAAATATGTTTGCATGTAAATTGAAGGATGTTGTCTTTACTTTGAGTTAGTGACTTTTTGGTTCAAAAAAATGTTAATTGCATCCCTACATGGTCTCTGTTTGTTGCCATGATTTCTTGTGTTCATGTTGGCCTGTTACAGACGTTATGTCACGTTCTTCTCTCGGATGAGACTTCCAGGATAAGCACACAAATGCACCATTGTGAGTAAACAAACCGATACAGATCTAAACCAAAACCAACAAAGCTTCTGTACAGCATTCCTACTGCTAAGTTATAAACACTGCTGCTCTTCCGGGTATGTCGCGCATACCTCAGTTCTCGCGTATCTCATGTGTGAACGCCATAACGGTCATGTGCACTGGAAGCAGGATTTAAAGTACTTCGATATTGATCTTTTTTGCTTTCAAAAGGGATCATATCACTTTAGAAGATATTAATTTAATCGCTGGAGTCGTATGGATGACGTCGGCTGACCATCTGTGATTTTTGGATCTTCAAAAGAGAAATATCCATTCACTTGTGTTTTAAGGACCTACTGAGCTGAGATATTTATTTTTCATCAAATGTGTTTGGATGAAGAAAGAATATCATAGACACCTGGGATATCATGAGGGTGAGTAAATGATGACTGAATTTTCATTTTTGGGTGAACTGTCCCTTTAATATATTTTCAGTTCAGTGTATTTTTAGTATGAATTTGTGAATTGTTTAATTTATTGTTAATAATTTCTTCTTGTTTAGAAGATACTGATTCGAGTTCATGTAGATCTTGGGATATTTAAGAGCTTTTTTTCATTGAAAATAATTGTGTGAATAAAGTAAATAACACCTCTACACTGGTGATGGGGAATTAACCTCATGCACTCTCTGTGAGAACTAACATGATTGTTGGTGTTGATGGTACAGGAAGAACGTCAGATCAACAGTGATTTTTTCATGTTTAACACACTTACAATTTATGCTGTATATGTAATGTATATGTATTATTCATCTTACATTGAATAATTTTTGATTATTCATCAACAATCCTAATTAATAGACCATCTGAGTGGTCTGACATCTTGCTGTTTCCTGTCTCTGTAGATACATGTAGGAGCGCACAGTCATGACATTAACTGACTTTTGTTTTCATCTGAGGAGCTCATCAAGACTTCGGGTACATGTTTACATTTAGTCTCATTTCTTCTATGATTTCAAAAATAGTTGTTCATTCTGAACAGGTTGTCTGTGAGGACTGTTAAAGTTCACCCACTGAATCACTTGCAATATATTGGACAGTATATTGAGCACTTCACACTGATGTGTGTTTGACAGGATGTGGGCAAAGATAGCTTCGCTGAACATGTGATGAAGGTCGTTGTACTTGGCAGCAGAGGATGGCTCCACTCCAGCCGACGTGATCATTGTCATTGAGGGACCCTAAAACTAAAGAGATGGGGAGATGTAAAGGCAGATAGATCCAGATATAGGCTCTCTGAACAAAGATTGGAAAGAAATGTGGACAGTAGGTTGGGTGTTGTTTTATTCTACCGTTTCTCTTTTATCCTTTGACCAAAATATTTAAAAATACTTTTATTAGTGTTTTTACGCCGTTTTAAAAAATGTATTACAAATATTTTGATGTCAAATGTTGTCTGTCAATTCGTGTCATTTGCTTTTGTTCAGATATTATCAATATTCAACAGTATCAATATTAATACTTCACAAATGAATACAACTAATGTTAAAAGTTAACTTAATATTACTCAGGCATTTTTAAAAGATAAATGGTACTTGTTAGTAACAAACTAGTATCAGAAGCAACATCAAAAATAGCTGTCCATAGCATCCACAGATTTGAATACTGTGGTCATCTCGCCATGTAATTTGTCTGACGTGAAACAAATTAAATACACATCACATGCATTAAACAACTTCTCTACAGCTTGAGGAATATGGAATATGAGAGTATAAAAAAAAAGTTAATTTTAATTTGCTGCAGACATTAATTATTCAGCAAAGAGCGCATGCGTTAGTCTGAAATGAGCCCTGCGTCCGAATATCCATACTTCCCTACTATATATTATGCCAAAAACATTATGCCAGTGGAGTAGTATGTTCTGTTCTATATTCATAAGACCGTAAGTGAGAAATACCCATATGTCCTTCTACTTCCAGCTGGCTAGAACAAGGAAAACAGAGCTCTGATTATTTTTTAGAATGGACAAACACAACTCTAGGAAACTTAATATTTGTTCATTGCAAATTAATTATATTTTGACAGATAATCATGAGGAAATTGCCTCTTTTTGTAGTAACCTTTATTGAAAACTTTATAAATCCAATTATTCAATGGATTCAGCTTCTATTTTCTTTCAGTCTTTAAAGTAGGTTAAATCAATATCTAGAGATGAGCATCTTGCCTGCGATAAAACTATAACCATCGCTGAAATAACTGAGGGTATTGAAGGCCTTTAGAATAACAAGTCTCCTGGAACAGATGGCCCAATGGATGAGCTGTACAAAAGCTTTGCTGAAGAATTGGCACCATTTATGCTAGAGAAGGTTTTTGGAAAGTATTCAATCAGAATCTCTGCCTCCCAGTTTAACAGTGGTGGTGGCGTAGGGGGCTAAAGCACATAACTGGTAATCAGAAGGTCACTGGTTCGATCCCCACGGCCACCATCATTGTGTCCTTGTTTTTATGTGAGTTGACTGTCAAGATCACATCCCAGAATCCACTGCCGCAAGTGTTGAAGAATGTTTTGTTGCATATAGAGGAATAAGAAATGCAGAGATTCAGAAAGATTATTTCTGCTTAACCGTACGTTCCCACCAAACATTCGTTCCGAAGATAAAATGGAGGAGAAACTAATTATTGCCGTGACGGGTTTCCCTGTAATATATGACCAAGACCACAGTTATTATTACAAATGTATTTTATTTTGATAACAAACAACTATAATTTTAATTACTTTCTGCCATCGATCGATTTCTTATTTTCACATTTTAAAGAGTTCATGAGGATATACGCTACTTGTGATAGGTCGGCAAAAAGTAAATGGTCGACATGTCTGGATGTTTAAATTATGGCCCCTTTAAATATAGTTCACAAAACAAAGCATTCTGAACAAACGCTGTCGCCTATTTCAACTACGCCAGAGCGTCCACGAGCGTCCTTGAGCGTCGAAGGCAGGGCAGCCAGAGCGAATTTTGACGCTCTCACCGCTTCTGGTGTGAACGTACAGTAAGATGATACATTTTATTTTTATACTGTTTCAATCTGAGGTGAGCTGTTTTCATAGTCACAAAATCTGTCACAAAAACCCCCATAAATCTACGTGATGTGCTGTTTTATATGATAAACACTGTTTTTAGAGTGTGAGAAGTTTATTTTCTCTCAGTGATGTGGAAAAGCTGGAGACAGTTTCATTGATGGAGAAGTTTGTTCTCATGTTTCCCGGCTCAAGTGCACAGAGTCAGTGATATTGTGCTCAAAATAAAGTACCGGTACACAGAACACACTAGCAACCCATCCAGATCTCACTAGTATTATCGTTTCAAATTTAATTATCATTAAAAACCGTGTTTGATTATCGCAATTTTGGGTGGCAGGAGGAAGGCAAAAGAGGCAAAACCCCGACCTCTGTGGTCAGTATTTTAAAACAAGCCTGATTTGCTGCATATATTACAACAGTGTTTGTTGGACTACATAGCCATTTACTATTTCAGTTTTCAGTGCACTTCAAGCATAATACATATACAATACAATATACACCTTTTACACATACTCATACATAACATACTTATGTCAGATTTGGACAGGTCTAGAAATATAGTGCTATATAATGTAAATACAATGTCTGGAAGTAGTGTATCTGTGTTTGTGCATGTGTGTATATGTGACTCATTTGTAGGATACTGTAGTGTTGATGATACCCATCTTGTTCTGACATTAACAGGTTATCGGATTCTTGTGTGTTACCTCTATGTAGTTCTTCTGTGGTAGTATGGTTTTTCATAGTATGCTCCTTAATCACATTAAAGATGGAGCAACCAGACCTGTGTTCGGAGAACTGAAATACAAAATCTCCAGGAGCCACAGAACATACAAACAGATCTTTACAACAACACTTTAACATCATCATGAAAGACTGAATCGAGCAAAAACATATTCTGATATCAATTCAGTAAACTTTTGGATGAAGCCGATTGCAACCAAGTTCTGCATTGTGTGCATCAGCACCTGATTTGGTAGCACCAGTGATGTGATTTATTATTGATTTAATTTAGTAATTAAGGACAGATATTAATATTATTTAATATAGAAGTGCAGTTACCAATAATATTACATATTTTGTCACTATGAAATGCTCATTTGACAGTAAACATTCATTTAGAGTTGGGATGCAGATGTATCTGTTGTTAATATCAGTAAATAACATCTATAAAACGTTAATAATTTTATATACCTAATTTATACATGGCAAAATGTAAATATACCGAGGCTGACGAAGACTGTGATTCCTACTCGTTAAGTACTCTCTTGGAAGGCAAACCACATCAGTTACTTTTTCTTACAATAAAAAAAATTCTTACAAGATCATGTATGGCTCATAACAACCATGGAAACTCCTGTGAAACAAGCTATATGCCATTTTTGTTATGTAAATACATACAAAACTATAAATACAAAATATAAACCTCTGCATTTGACTTTGAATAGTGTTTTAATTTGAGGTGTGATGTTTTCATGCACTTTAGAAAGTTAAATCGGTCATTTTAAACTGGTGTGTCTTGATACCTGTAATAATAATGACGAGAACGCACGTGGTTGAATTGAACTGCATTACTTCTGTGTCTGTTCTATATCAATACAGTAATGCAGTAGCGCCTCACAATGTTCACTCCAATACTGCAACATAAGCATATACACAAGATACATGACAATACCAATATGTGTTGCTGGTAAATAAAACAATGCTACATGTAAATAATCAAATCCAACTAACCATATAATCATGCAGGTAAGATAGCAAATTAAATTGGCTTAGCAACTTTTATAATTGATGGCAAAGTTTGTGCGTTCAATCAAACTAGTATTTTGGCTCAATTATTCTGACTGCGTGACATGTCCTCATCCTCAAAAACCAACAACAAAACTTCACAAGGTAAAAGAAAATACAGTCAAGACTACATTGAAAACAGGTTTACTTATAGATAAACAAGGTTTGTGCTGAACACATGTTTTAAAAAGTGAATTATTGGCTTAGTAAATAAATAAAGATAATAAAAGAATGATAATACATTTCAGTATTTATTTGATTTGTATTATTTGATATCAGTCTTTATCACCAATATGAACATTATCAGTAATTAAAAATTACACTTTGTAGCAAAGCGTAAGTCTTGTGAAACTTAATTAAATATTCTAATGAATAATTTGCAGAATTTGGGAATGCTAATTAAATAATGTGTTACAACTTAAGCTGTCTGTGCATCAGTATTATTCATTCCATAATAAATATTTGGATTCTAAACTTCACAATGGTGTAGCTGCTGTTCTTTCTGACAGAAGAATTAGGCCAGTTGATTTACCACTAATCCATCTAGGCACAAAACATCTCACAAATTGGCCGTTTGAGCCTGATAAGAGACATCAGCTGTGCTAAGGCTACATCCATAGATTTCTACTGAGGAGAACAAGTGCTAGATTCTCGTCCAAGTCAGTACCTGGTGGGTGCCCACTTACTTTTGAGGAGTATGTGCTTGATTATCCACAGCATGGTTATCCTTAAGGAATATCTCATGGAAGCCAGGATCCTTATAGGGGCTATATTACTCCTCCTCACAGGGACAGAGACTTTGAAAGTACAAAGTTGCATCACTTAGAGGTCTGGGGGAGAGATTTAAACAGTGAGATAAGAGAGCTTCAAATCAGCATGGACTGTGCTAGACAGGCATCTTTGCAGCTAGATCTCCTGCTTACATTGAACTCAGTAACACTAGATTAGGACCTTCTGTGACTAGCATCGTCCCTCAATATGAGGAAACACTTTACTATGAGCCCTCTACCAAGCCTGTAGCCACCTAATATAGCTTGTGTATCTTCCTGCCAGGGCCACAGCCTTGAAGACCATTTGCTGAACTCAAGACAGTCAGAGAGTTGGCCACCCACAGCTGCTCAGCCTGCCTATCCTCAGGTACAGCCACAGCATCTGCTGACTCCAGTGCAGCCTGCACCAGCTCAGATGTAGCCACTGCATCAATCAGATGCTGTACAGCCTGCACTTTCTTATGTGCAACCCCAACATCAGTTAGTTGCTGTACAATCTCGTCAGCCTCACTGCAGCCACAGTACCAGCAGACGGTGCCATCACCAGTTCAGCCTGTAGCTACAGCTAAAAAGCGGGATCGCTTTAAGGCATTCTGTCCTTACTGCAAAAACCATGACAATTCTCTCAATGCGTGTGCAGCATTTTGCAAGTTGAATCACACTCAAAGAGGCAGCTAGATTAAAGAGTACAAAAAATTCTGGAGGTGTGGACGAAGTCACAAACAAGACAGCTGCACCCTCAAGAAAACTTGCTCTACCTGTGGAAGACTCTATCTGCCTGTTCTGCATGAAGTTGCAGTTACTGTGGAAAACCAAAGCATACTCGCAGTTAGCACAACCACTTCTTAGGTTTACTTGGATCAGGCTAGTCATTCAGGCAGAATGATGTTGAAAGTTGTCAGACTCAGCAGTGGTAAAACATTCATGGATACACAAGAAAAAATGAAAGAGCAATTATCCTGCCAGCAGCAGTCAAACATCTGGGCTTGAAAGGATCTGAGGAAACTTTTGACTCTCAGAATAATAAGACAAGACCTTGTTCAGCCATGAGGAAACACAGTCTCCTTTGCGGTATCTGCCCGATCACACCCAAATGTAATACATCAAATTCAAAGGGCATTCACAGCTGAAGAGCTCAACCTTGCTGATCAGTCTTGCCCAGTGGACTCACTGAAAAGAAGATATGGACACTTAAGGAACATCCCATTGAAAGGTTTCACTAAAGTGCAGCCTTTGCTACTATAATAGGTTCAGATTATCCACAGCTAATCACACCAAACTGCATAATCCATATGGGTCAGCTTGGTAGCCCTATAGTGCTACACACACACTGCTTGGCTGGACAGTTCAAGGGCCAACAGCCTTTCTTCAGCAACCCTCAAATGTAAGCTCATGCCTCCACACCACATTCCTTTCTCCTATGCAAGAGTTATGTCAACATGTTTATCAGTTGTGGCAGCTTGACATACTGCCACCGAGAAATGAGAAAGTATTCTGCTCCAGACAAGATAAAGCTGCACTTGCCATGTTGGAGGAGAAAATAGAACATGTTGCAGTTGATGGTGCAACCCGTTATGCTACCCCACTACTTCATAAAGGGAGAAGCGGCTAAACTCCAGGCACCACCCAACGTTGTCATGGCTCTTTTAAGAGCTACAGAACGTCGACTCATTAATAATCCTGACCTGGCAAAAATGTGAGATACACAAACTTGAGTCAGGTTAGCAATACGAATAACCAGTGTAGAAGCAGCCAATTCCAGTGATTCATGGTACATTCCTCACCACATTGTGCTCCATAATGACAAACTTGGATCCATCAGTCCTGTAGAAAGAATCAAATGTGCCCAGCCCCTGGTTTGGGAGCTACTGCTATAAATAATCACAACTACAGTATAGTCTTTTTAATTGCTAGTTTACTTTCACTCTTGTGCCTCCGAAACATTTGGGCTATCCAGAAAAGATCCAGGGCTACAGCCCCCTCAGCCTAGGTCTAGAGACGCCCCTAAAATTTATATATATTATCTGAATTATGAATGATGAAATCTCAGGTGGAAAAATACTTACTGTCATTCCACAAAATTTTAGCAGACTCCTCCATGTTTTTCAGATCCTCATATTCTGTGGCATATATAGTGTGATAAATACATTTAGACAACTCAGGGTTGTACAAAGCTAAGGTAAATGTATCTTATCGTGTGTCTGGAAGCTTGTTTAGGCTTGGTGAACTTGGAGCCTGCCAGTATTCTCACTCAATTATACTTTATACTTTACAATAGTGCAGATTTAAGTGCACCAAGTAGTACTGAGTAGAATCCAATTTGCCATATGGCTAACCTAGAATCCAGACATAATTTCTCTTATGCCTTTATATACACTACATAACTGAGTGCACTGTACATTTTGTAAGTGCATAGTGTATTATTTGGGACACAGCTATAGTCTAGTGTTACCAATTTACACTGTATCATTGCCTGATGTGGCCACTCAAAATGTCGTGAGATCACTGCAGCCGCAGTAGCAAGATGGACGCAAAGGCCAGCAGTTAGATCTTTCAGCTGCAGCGTTGTTTGAAAGAAATGCCTTACAACTGCCACTGAAGTTAATAACTCTGAGCTACAAGCAGGAGAAGACCAGGCTCAAGCCCACATTCAAGCAGGTTGTAAACAGGGCAGTTTCAAGACACAAGTAACAAAAGATTGTTTGAAGAACCCAATCAGGAAGAGCAGGCATTGGATGGGGTATGACTCCCAAACTATGGTCAGCAGCCTCTTGAAAACAGAGGAAAGCAACGGTAGTGACAGACGTATCTAAGATGGAAGAGCAAGTGTACATGATTCAAGCAGTCAGCCAGCCGCAGCAAGGGCACTGGACAGTATGGCAGGGTACATCAGATAGTTTAAGGATAGGCAGACTTGTTGAAGGTACCCAAGGCCCCAAGCTATGTTTTCTAATAAGAGGGTGTATATACTTTTCCAAGCCCTGGAAATGTGTCTTTGTGGTATGGCAAAGAGGATAGATATCCCTCTGTGAGGCCCCAAGAGCAAATCAGCAGCAAATTCTGGCTGGGTTTAAGGCAGGTGGCAACAGGATCAGGTCCTGCCAAAGTTGGCAGAGATCATAAAGGTGTGTAAAGGCAAATAAAGGCCATCATGCTTCTCAGAGGAAGTTAACTGAGTTTGTTAGAAAGGCACTGCTCAGAGGGAAGCAAGATCAATCCTTGCACCTGGATCAATGGTGGTCAACTTGGCCAGCAGATGAAATGTCCTTTTGAAATTACCTATAAAAAAAAATTTACCTACTTTTAACCATTAACTCCTTGAGGCCAGATTTGGTCTTCTGGTCGGCATCAGCTAGAAAAGTCATAGCTTACTGTTCCACGAGAAGAGGGGCTGGAGGCAGACTACAAAAGGAAGAAACTAAAATATGCTGATCTAGAAAATGGATCAAGAATCGCAACTTACCCTGTGGAGGTCAGGTGTCAAGGATTTATGGGAAGATTAATGGCACATCTACTGAAAAACATTGGTATCATTGGATCAGTGTTGAAGAAGTCTCTGAAGGAAATGCAGAGGAATCTGAGAAAGGGGTTTTCTGGTAATGTTTAAGAAAGGATGAAAAGTGGGGAGTGCAGAAGTGAGGAAGTAAACATAGCAAACAATTGAATATGTGATGAGGTAGTATGTGGGAGAGGAAAAGGGGTGGGGAAGAATTATTTCTGCTGAACTATGGAAATGCAAGAACAAGTAGCATTAGAAATGATCTGGTGTCCAGCTGTGGGGGGGTGGCAGGGAGACATTCCTGACTGCTCCCAATCACTAAGAGATGTTGCGAGATTAATGGGGCAAAACATCTGAGATGGTGGTTCCCTGCTGATAACACCATAGCTGGAAGACTGAAGGCACTGGCGGAGGTTTGGCTGGCAATAATGCCCTGCAGGTTTAGACAGCCACTGGTGCATCTCCTTAGAAAGGTCAACTAGTTACATTTTACAGATTGAGGACAGTTGTTGAGAATTAAATAAATCATACTGCATCATGTTGCCATGATTTTTTTAACTTGGCTCAACAACTCCAGTGCTTAAGGCATATTAATGGCATACCCAAAACTAAGAACTTGTGAACTTAAGAGCGTCAATTGCATGGTATCAATTTATAGAAAACCTTTTAAAATGTAATGAAAATATACTAGGAACATGCTTAGAGACTGTCATGCTACAGAATTTCTAACAAAACACATAAAGAGTGATAAAAATAAACTGCTGTTACTATTGATGTTTGACATTATACCTTTTAGACAGTAAGAATGGAAGGTCATCAAATTTATTGCAAAATTGTGTTGATAGTAAAAAGCAATCTAAAGTTATAGCATTTGAAACCATGGTGGCCTTTTATTTATCCAACAACCTCTCCAAGCAAGTTCTCAATTGTCATATTGAACATTAAAATGAAATAACTTGCATGCAAACATCTCAAAACTATAAAAAAAAAACTACTTAAAAGCACATTTACGGAGCACTTTATTGGGAAATCCTGTACACCTACTTATTCATGCCATTATCTAATCAGCCTGGGTAATGAGCTTCAGTTAATGCTCACATCAAAAATCAGAATAGGGGAAAAAATGCATCACAGTGATTTGGACCGTGGCATGATTGTTGGTGCCAGATGGGTTGGATTGAGTATTTCTTTTAACTGCTGATCTCCTGGTATTTTCATACACAACCGTCTCCTTTTTACTCCAAAAACAAGTTCTGTGGATGAAAATGCCTTGATGATGAGAGAGGTCAACAAAGAATGGCCAGACTGGGTCAACCTGTAGGAAGGCTACGGTAACTCAGATAGCCACTCTGGGCCTTGTCTGTACACCTCATTCGAAATGTCGTTGACCGTACTGCACTAAAGAGTATTATAAAGCAGTCATAGTGTGCATGTGTCAAACATGTTTGTATTTGCATGATGTCAAAAGAGTACTTGTTGAAAGGCTGATCACTCGACCGTGTGCAAGGCGATCCGGAATGCAGAAAAACTCGAGCCTTTAAATGGTGCAGCCCTTTTGGGAGAAATTCCATCCTTGGGTTTATCTGAATTTCAAACTATTTGCTTGATATCGTTGGACCTGAAGATGATTCTTGGTCACTGTGACTAGTTGGGCAATTATGTTTGACATGTTGCTGTAGATGACCTGATCGGTTGAAACCTTTTCCACATGAAGAGCAATGGTATGGTTTTTCTCCAGTATGGATTCTCTCGTGAGCTTTCATGTTTTGTGACAGAGTGAAACTCTTTCCACAGTGTGAGCACTTGTATGGTTTCTCTCCGGTGTGAATCCTCTCATGTTTTTTCAGATGTTCTGACCGAGTGAAAGTCTTTCCACAGTACGAGCACATAAAAGGTTTTTCTCCAGAATGAATTCGCTGATGTTCTTTCAAGTGGGTGGCTGTTGTGTAGGTCTTCCCACAATCAGAGCACTTATTCATCCCGGCACCGTAATGTATTTTCTGGTGCCGTTTAAAATAGGACAGGTGTGCAAAACTCTTTCCACAAAAAGAACATTTATTTGTGTGCAATTTCAGATGTTGTTTTAGAACTGATTCTACAACAAATGTTTTATCACATTTATCACATTTAAATGGCCTTTCTCCAGAGTGACAAAGGAGATGATGTGTGAGGCTAGCTGCATATACAAAATCTTTTCCACACTGTTGGCACGTGTGAGGCTTTGTGTGAAATTTTGTGTGCAGATTATAGCGTCCTCTACGTTTGAATCCTTTTCCACACTGAGAGCATATAAAAGGTCAGCTCTCCAGTGTGAATTTTTGTGTGCACTTCAAGACTTTCTTTACATGCAAAGACTTTTTCACACAGTTGACACGCGTGAGACTTTGTGTGAACTCTTGTGTGCAGATTAAGGTGATCTTTACGTCTGAAACGTTTTCCACACTGTTGACACGTGTAAGGTTTCTCTCCAGTATGAATCCTTCTGTGCTTGTTAAGGCTTCCTTTATCGATGAAACTCTTTTCACACAGATGACACGTGTAAGGCTTCTCCCCAGAATGAATCCTTGTGTGCTTATTAAGACTTCCTTTGTCTATAAAACCTTTTCCACACTGAGAGCATGTGAAAGGCTTCTCTCCAGTGTGAACTCTTGTGTGCATATCAAGACTTCCCTTACATGCAAAACCTTTTCCACACAGTTGGCACATGTAAAGCTTAGTGTGAACTCTTGTGTGCAGATTAAGGTGATCTTTACATCTGAAATCTTTTCCACACTGTTGACACGTGTAAGGTTTCTCTCCAGTATGAATCCTTGTGTGCTTCGTAAGGTTTCTTTTAGTTTTGAAACCTTTTCCACACTGAGAGCATGTGAAAGGCCTCTCTCCAGTGTGAATTATTGTGTGCAGATTAAGACTTTCTTTACATGCAAAACCTTTTTCACACAGTTGGCACGTGTAAGACTTCTTTTTGTGAACTCTTGTGTGAATTTTAAGGTGATCTTTACGTCTGAAACCTTTTCCACACTGTTGACACGTGTAAGGCTTCTCTCCAGTGTGAATTCTTGTGTGCACAGTAAAATGTTCTTTACTTGTGAAACCTTTTCCACACTGATGGCATGTGTAAGGCTTCACTCCAGTATGAATCATTGTATGCTTATTAAGGTTTCTTTTATCTTTGAAACCTTTTCCACACTGAGAGCAACTCAAAGATTTTTCTCCAGTTCTGAAATCATGATGTTTCTCTTCCACTTCATTCAGCTCATGACGTTCCTCTTTCACTTCCATCAGCTCTAGAATAAACACATTCAAATTAAACTCAAGAGAGACAAATGTCACAAAGAAATCAAATTGAACCCTTATATATAGTATCTCACAAAAGTGAGTACACTCCTCACATTTTTGTAAATATTTGATTATAACTTTTCATGTGACAACACTGAAGGAATGATGCTTTGCTACAATGTAAAGTAGTGAGTGTACAGCTTGTATAACTGTCAATTTGCTGTCCCCTAAAAATAACTCAACACACAGCCATTAATGTGTAAACCGCTGGCAACAAAATTGAGTACACCCCTAAGTAAAAATGTCCAAATTGAGCCCAATTAGCCATTTTCCCTCCCCGGAGTCATGTGACTCGTTAGTTTTACAACGTCTCAGGTGTGAATGGGGAGCAGGTGTGTTCAATTTGGTGTCATCGCTCTCACACTCCCTCAAACTGGTACCTCATGGCAAAGAACTCTCTGAGGATCTGGAAAAAAAATAATTGTTGCTCTACATAAAGATGGCCTAGGCTATAAGAAAATTGCCAAGACCCTGATACTGAGCTGCAGCACGGTGGCCAAGACCATACAGCGGTTTAACAGGACAAGTTCCACTCAGAACAGGCCTCGCCATGGTCGACCAAAGAAGTTGAGTGCACGTGCTCAGCGTCATATCCAGAGGTTGTCTTTGGAAAATAGAGTCCATACACCGCACACTGCATCAAATTGGTCTGCATGGCTGTCATCCCAGAAGGAAGTCTCTTCTAAAGATGATGCACAAGAAAGCCCGCAAACAGCTTGCTGAAGACAAGCAGACTAAGGACATGGATTACTGGAACCATGTCCTGTGGTCTGATGAGACCAAGATAAACTTATTTGGTTCAGAAGGTGTCAAGCGTGTGTGGCGGAAACCAGATGAGGAGTACAAAGACACGTGTCTTGCCTACAGTCAAGCATGGTTGTGGAAGTGTGATGGTCTGGTTCATTGAGGGAACCATGAATGCCAACATGTACTGTGACATACTGAAGCAGAGCATGATCCCTTCCCTTCTGAGACTGGGCTGCAGGGCAGTATTCCAGCATGATAATGACCCCAAAGACACCACAAAATGACCACTGCCTTGCTAAAGAGGCTGAGGATGAAGGTGATGGACTGGCCAAGCATGTCTCCAGACCTAAACCCTATTGAGCATCTGTGGGGCATCCTCAAATGGAAGGTGGAGGAGCACAAGGTCTCTAACATCCACCAGCTCCGTGATGTCAACATGTGAAGCTCTGGTGAACTCCATGCCCAAGAGGGTTAAAGCAGTATTGGAAAATAATGGTGGCCACACAAAATATTGACACTTTGGCCCAATTTGGACATTTTCACTTCGGGGTGTACTCACTTTTGTTGCCAGAGGTTTAGACATTAATGGCTGTGTGTTGAGTTATTTTGAGCAAAATAAATTCTCTTGATTCTGAGATAAACTTGGAGGAGCGTGGAGAGGTACTTAAGGCCTTACCTACTGGCATGGCTCTGGGGCCACATGGCTTTGCCGCTGTATTTGTTTTTATCTTATGCTAAAGAACTGGCTTCACTTTTAATAATAAGTCCCTTTTCTGCTGGTCGGAGTGTCAGGGAGGTTAATATGCTCTTTGATCTATAGTGTTGACTTGAGATCCTTTGAAAATATGGTTCAACATTTTAGGCTTCACAGATCGCAGTTCTTTTGGTATTTACAGCTGCGCCACCTGCTCTACTATTTTTGGGAGTAGCATAAACCCCCCTAAAGTGGCAGATACTCTGGAAGTGTTGATTAATGCTTTTGGAAAAGGTCATGAGGCATCAATGTATTACTCCCTGTTAATTCAGAGTCTGGGGGACAAAGCTTCAACTTCTTTGAAGAGATTATGGGAGAAAGATTTAAATTTGGTATTGGAGGAGGGAGTGTGGGCTAGGATTCTAAAAACCGTCAAGTCTACATCTAGATATTCAAGGGTGCATCTGATGCAATTTTAGATTTCACATAGAGTCTGTTGGACCCCCTCTAGACTGTATAGGCTTGGTCTTATAGACACACCCACCTGCTGGCGAAGACAATCAGAAGACGGGGACACAACCCATGTTTTTTTGGGGATGTGTAAAGATCAAAGAATTTTGGTTGAGGGTTCAGAGATTTATGTGTGATGTTATTGGACACTCAATTTTCATTTTGCCCCAGACTCCATATCTTTTATGGTGATGGGGCAGTCATTAATATTGGGGATAGTAATATAAAAGTTGGGTCCTAGCCAGACTTATGATCATCAGATAAATCATCCTCAGGTGGTGGAAGTCAGCTGGGGCACCTTCATTTCGGGAGAGGTCCGGGGAGATGGGTGGGGTGGCAGCATTTGTGAAGGTGATTTTCAGAAGGCTGGGAAAATTGGATTTGCTTGATAGGAAGTGGGGTGAATATTTGGCTTTTTTGGAGGGTTCTCAGGGAGGGGCAGTGGAGAGGGATTTCTAGTTTGATGTGCATTCTTGTTGTCTTTTGAAAGTGTATATATTTTTTTAAATGTTTTTTATTTTTATGTTCTAATTGTTGGTGACCACTGTTTGGGTCGGGGGTGGGAGTAATGTTCGGGGGGAGAGGTTTAATGTGTATAATTGATTCCGTATTTTATGTTGTTTTGTTTGTCTTATGAATGCAATCAATAAAAATGGGTTGTAAAAAAAGTGATATCTTTTGAATGCATTGTCGGATTGAAAGGAAAATGGGCATGCACCATTGATTTCCTGAGGATACCTGAGCAGTTTGGAGACAGTGCCACAGAATGATCAAAATGTTTAGTCAATTTAACCAAACCTTTTAATTGCTTCTATGTCAAAATCTTTAGAGAATGGTGGAGAGAAATTTCTAAATGTTTAATTCAAATGCATTCTTGTGGCAGAAGAGTTAATCATTGATAAGACAAAAAGCGGCTTTAGAATACAATGTATTGTTTTCTACCATATTATTGATCATAAGTCAATCATTGACACACAGTTCACAGTAATCCATTACACAAGTGAATTTGTCAATCAGTTTGAGATTTATTATGAGGACTTGTTTAAGAGCCAGTCAATGAACATCTGCCTCAGACATTTATTTAAATGTTTTATTTATGCTTACAAAACTTTTACACGTAGAGCCAAGAGGTATATTAAAACAAACAACAAAAGGAATATAAATAAATAAACTGTTTAATAAAAATATCAAATTGTTTACATATTTCAATACACTTCACAGCTTTCTAGTCACTCAAATTGGAAATTGTTCTTAGGTGTTGCTGAACCTCTGAATTAAAAATGAAAACTAATGTTATATAACCACCATACTTACATTTATGAACAATAATAAAATAATATTCCTTATGAAGAGACATAAAATAAAATGAATAAAACATTTTCAAAACAAAGTTGAAAGCTGGGAATAATATGATCTAACAATCTTGCAGAAATCAGACAAAAACAAGTCGAGTCGGAACAACTCCAAAATAAATGAAAAAATGTTTCCTTCGTTTTGCACCATCTCAATCCAGTGTCAGACAGGCTTGTGTTGCGTCTCGGGTGTGTTGAGTAAACAGGTGGTACTGCAAGCTTGCATTTCTCAGGAATCTTCCTTATTACAGTGCGATTAATTTCCTTAATTTTTTTTACGCATTATTTTTTGTCAAATTAATCGCACTGAATTAACAGCCCTATTTTTTATTTTTTTTTAAAACCTGCTGACAACCTGCTTGGTATGTCTCTTTAGCACCTATACAACTTGTGGAGATGGAAAGGTTAACGGTTCGAGACCAGCTTGAGTCAACTTGTAAATCATTGAGTATTTGCAAAAATACATAATTTCAGGTCTATTCTTTCCGATCAGCCACATCGGCTCTCCACTATTTAGAATTTAATTGAAAAGTGATATATATTTTTAAAGCACTGTTGCATTAAAAGAAAATTGGTGTTTATCATTGACATCACGTCCTGAGGATAGCTACACTAGCATGCTGACTCTAAACTCTGGGCTTTTCACAATCAATTTTGATTTTCATCTTTGTTGAAAAGTTACATTAATATGAAGTTGATTATGGTGACTGCTTAGCTTGGCTCTGTGGTGCAGTGGAATGCTCACTGATCTGTGGAATGGAAAGTCATAGGTTCGAATCTGTCCTGGGGCGACTTGTAATGTGGTGTGTGCTTGCTCTGTATGTCATATGTTCTTTGGGCTTTTGCCATGTTGGTGCTTGACTCCGTAATTGCTGCTTTTAATTCTTTTTTGTATTATCTTTGTCTTATTGTTGTACTACTGTTTGTGCACTGGAAGTTTCTGCCACAAAGACAAATTCCTTGTATGTGTAAGCATAGTTGGCAATAAGCTGATTCTGTTTCTAACTATTGTCTTCAACAAATTGTTCCATCGTAACGTTTGTCCCAGCCTAATAAGGAAATGTAAAACAACAGAAAGCAACATACCTGAAGGAATAAAATCATCATCATCATCACTCTGTTGATCCTCTAGTTTGATTTCTCCTTCCATCTTCATCAGGTTCCTGCAGTCCAGCAGCTTCACTGAACACATCTGCACTGGTGTCTGCAGCATCTGCTGTTCTCCAGCGTGAATCACATCCACCTGCTCTCTCATGATGAACATCTGAAAAAAAGAACAACATCATCATTATAATGGACATTCATCAAACTTAAAATGACTGCTATAAAATTATACAAAAGATCAGCATATATATATATATATTAGGGCTGTCGATTTAACACGTTAATTCAGTGTGATTAATTTGACAAAAAAAATCAATTAACGCAATTAATCGCACCGTAATAAGGAAGATTCCTGAGAAATGCAAACTTGTAGTACCACCTGTTTACTCCAGGGGGCAGTAAGTGAAACTTCAGCTGTTCAAAACACTCGGAGCACAAATGCGAACTAAGAGATCTCACGATGTGTTTAAAGATTGAGTATTAAACTATATTTAACTTGACACAGTGACCTAAACATTTTATGTTTATGACGCAACACACCTGAGACACTCCAATACCTCAGTATGATGACTGTGTGGTCACATGGTGTTTATACTGGCGTACTATTGTTTGTACAGATGAATGTGGTTCCTTCAGGCATTTGGTCCCTATTTGGCCCCAACAGAAAACGTTTGGACAACCTTCTAATCTACAGAATCGCGTGAGCATACTGGATCACACAAGTGGGAGTACATGAATGAACTCTAAACTACAGTTAGTGTTTCGAAAATATGAAAGAGATTATTGTTTAGTTCATCATGTTGATGTATCAAATTTAAAAAGGAACAACTCAGGCCACCTCACGGAAGATGGGTCGAGCGCAATTAACCAAACATGGAATTTCATTATGGAATTAAAGGGAGAAAGGGGAACATTTTAAAAACACAAAACATTACAAATCCATTGTTTCGTTGTTTTTATCCCCTTTTCTCCCCAGTTTGGAAAGCCCAATTCTCACTACTTAGTAGATCCTCGTGGTGGTGCGGAGGACGAGTCTCAGTGTCCTCCGCTTCTGAGAGCGTCAGTCCGCGCATCTGATCACGTGACTCGTTGTGCATTACACCGCGGAGACTCACAGCATGTGGAGACTCATGCTACTCTCCACGATCCACACACAACTCACCACACGCCCCATTGAGAGAACCACTAATCACCACCACGAGGAGGTTACCCCATGTGACTCTACCCTCCCTAGCAACCGGCCCAATTTGGTTGCTTAGGAGACCTGGCTGGAGTCACTCAGCACGCCCTACTTTAGGATGCACGATTATGCCCCATGGGGATTAATAAAGCTCTAAACGTATAGCTAAAATCATAATAGTCGATTAATGCTTGTGATATTGTAATCGTGATTAGTAATGTCGATTAAAATATTAAATTACCGTGACGTCTCAAAGTATGCAACCGTGCGGTTCTTCAGCATGATTTCAGTGGTGGATATGAGCGCCGCTCCAGTTTCTCTTAAGCATCTTTTAAGCATTTAATATTGTTATGTTTGTTAATGTTAGGCCAAATAAAAATTATTTTAAATGGACATCTATTGTATAGAATAAATTAAATTGCTAAATTACTGCTTAAATTATTAGTCCATGTACAGTAAATAATATGACAAATTCCATAATAAAATTTATAACTGACCAAGTTACTTACTGCATTTAGTAAGCCCTTTGGTGGCGGAACAGGGGACCATTAACATCTAACATCTGTTAGATCTTCAATGGTGATCTTGTTTGTTTAAGATCATCCTTAGATTATTTTTGGCCTCAGTGGTTGCACTTTGGAAATTAAAGACAGTCATTTGTGGGGGCCTGGGTAACTCAGCTAGTAAAGACTCTGACTAACCCAATTCATTTTAACCACATTTTCCATAACATTTTATAATTATGTATTTGAAGTCAAAGAACGGTCTATATTATTCTAGGTGGGCCTGGGTCTGATTTGGGGGCACCGCTCTAAGGTACGCACATGCGCAGTACTGCTATTTTCCGCGCGCTGCTCTAGTCAATAAATGGGTTGCAACAACGTTGTCAAAGTAACGCAACGCTGATCGCATATATCGGAAATTCATCCTGATACTCTCATATTTCTGCTTATTTCTCCTGAAAATAAATATTTAAAGCGTCCATCACAAAACAATCGGCATGCGTCGATAATAAGCTGTTTTTACGGCCATTTAAAAGCCAAAGATAGAAAGAAAAATAAAACATGCAAATAAAAGTCACAGCTGATGTAAAACACATTGATCACGTACCGAACTGCTCAAAGCATCAGCTCTTCTTTCGTCTTCTTCTGGTGTTTTCTGTCGGTTTATGAAACAACTTCTGCTTCATTTCCGCCTCCTGGTGGACTGGAGTGAATAAAACACCAACATCTGATTCATCAGTCCTGATTATCTTTAAAACTATTTAAAATAGTCACCATTGGTGTGATTAGTGTTCCCTTTGGTGAAGTTGGATTCTGTTTTATTCAGGAATGTTCTCGTAGCACACGTGCATGTGAAGTTTTTATCAGCACTTCTTTGGGGAATCAGGTTAGGAGGACTGACCTCAGACATTATTTGCTTTAGAGACAATTAAGTAGAAGCAATAATATAAATGTACATTGTCATTAGTTTTTAAATCTTATTACTGTGATATTTACACAGTTTTGTGTGCATTATTAGGTCATTAATTACTGTAATTAGATTACTTTCCATTAAAAAGTAAAGGGATTACTCTTAATTTCTCAGTAATTTAATTATAGTTACTTATGATGTATTTGTGTTAAATACTTTATAGACTTAGAACAATTCTATATAAAACAATAGTGAATTCAAAATCGAAATTTAATGTGTAATGTTAAAATGTTTTTCCCTCTTTTTTTCTTTATTCCCTTTTTCTCCCAATGTTGGAACGCCCAATTCCCAAAATTTAGTAGGTCCTCGTGGTGGCGCGGTTACTCGCCTCAATCCGGTTGGCAGAGGACAAGTCTCAGTCACTGTTGCAAGTGTCAGTAATTAGTAAAATGTAATGCAATTAATTAGTACAGTAATCAAATTACCCTGTAGAAGCTGTGATTGCTAGTTAGTAATTAATTAAAATATTAGAGTAACTTAGACAATACTGGATATTTCCACATTTGGCTGGTGCTTTTGTCCCAATATAAATTCTACAATAGTTAACATGAACTAACAATGAAAATGTTCAACAAAACTAACTTTTTATTAGTGTCATTTAGACTTACAGTGACACCTAGTGGTGTGGATGCTGCATCATTCAAAATCAAGTTTTCAATTACAGACATCATTATATACATTCACTTTTCACACTCAGCCATGATTCATTTAATCCATGAGTGAAAGTGTCCAATAACAGGATAGCTACTGAGAAGAATTTCAGCTGGTCACGTGATCCTAACATGGCTGCCCCCATGTGGGGACCCTCTCCATGTAAATTTAAACCGCTTTTATAAGGTTGTTGACATGACCACAGTCCTCATCTCGTGTGCGTATTCATGATTTTAAGTGTTTCAAAATAACAATTCCTTTCTTTTTGGAGTTATACTTTTTTAATGTGGAAAAAATGACTCCGTGCAACTTTAATCAAAGTACATTTTTTAATCTTTCAAAATATAAGTTGTATAAGTTAATATTAGTTGCGTTATGAGCTAACGTGAACAAACAAACTTGTTACATATTTGTAAATAAACATTACAAAGGAATAAATGCTGTAAAATTGTAAATGTCATGATACCGAATGCCTTTACCAAGTTAACAAATACAATATTAATGTAAAGTGTTATTTTTTTATTTTACAAACAATTCATAGAACTTCCCAAAACATTTGCATTGGAAGTGATTTAGTAGAAAAATGATTTGAAATCAACATATTGTTTTGTACAGTAGCTGGAGCCACTAGATGTTCAGTATCTTCACCAATCCACTGATCCAAGTTTAAACCTTCAACCTTTGAAGTTGAGCCATGTCACACCACACAAGTGTGTACGTCTTCCTCAGTCATGCATCACGGTTATTGCCTTTCTTATATAAAACATCTCATTTACTACGTACAGTGCACAAAATAAATGTGTACATTAATTATCACCGCATATCTAATACTTTGCTCACTGCTTTCTAAGTTTTTATATGGTTAGGTTGAGGTTGGTACACATTTTTGTACACAACGTTTGCTCATTTATTCAGATAATGTTGAAACATGTCAGCAGTCATTACCCGTTTTAACTAAATGTATAACTTAATGGAGTCAAACAATTAAGCTAAAAGTATTATTTACTTATTCTGTACCAATGCAAATTTTGAGAGTTTGAATCTATCCTTTTAAAAAAAGCAGTTAACAACACTACAAGCTATGAACAATAGGGCATAACTACATTGAAGCATTACATTTACTAATAACTATCAAGTCAAATCATATTTATCGTCAATCGCTTTTTCACAACACACATCGTTTCACAGCAGCTTTACAGAATATAGCATTACAGTCCTGTCTGCTGAGAGATCGAAATAGATAAACATACATTTAATTGTCTTATCTCGTATTAGGGATCTCTTCATAGAGATGTTTTGAAGAGGGATTATACCCTACTTACTAGTACGGTAATCTAGGAGTTATCCCTATTCTTCTGAAGAATGGGAAGGGAACGAGGAATTGTTCCAAATATTGTAAATTAAATTACGCAAGAGTCTGCATTCATGATTTGCAAATCTAAATAATATACTACTAACACGGAGACGTTATGGGTTCAGAAATAAGCCGCCCATTACCTGACGAAACTCCAAAACAATGGATGTTCCGTAATAATCAGGGTTATAACACGGAACCTTATATCAGTAATCTGGCTGGATAGACCCATATCCTAGGGATGGCTCATTTAGGGTTCATGAGTAAATCCAAATCCATGGTTAAAGGAGGGTAGGGGGACCTGCAGTGGGAATTAATGGTGTCCCCATTAAGTGTCAAATGACGCCTACATTACCAGTTATCGCCAGACAATCCAACCTCATTCAAAATGCAAATTTTGTGCTTTTGCCTGACTCTTGCTTCTGCCTACTGGGCCTTGATCTGATGCATAAAATTGGAGCTAAAATAACTTTTTACACCAAGTTACCACCACAAACCTGTCTGCTACAGTATGCTGATGCCATCCTGGTTTCTGGCCCTGATCCCAAGTCATGTACAGCTGCATCAACCACTGTATGCAATATACTAGCAAAGGCTGGTTTCAAGGCATCCAAAAAAAAAGCTTCAGTGGGTGAAACTGAAGGTTGACTATCTGGGTCAAGATCTGCAAAAAGGAACAGTTCGTCTCCCCACAGACAGAGTGAAAACAATTACCAGGATTCAACCCCAAGAAAACAAAGACTCAAATGCAAAGTTTTCTGGGTTTAGTCAACTATTGTCGAGCATGGGTGCCAAACTGCTCATTATATGACAAAATTCTGAGAGAAGCCACACTCTCGGGGGCTGAGGAACCTATAAAGTGGACTGCTGAGATGGACATGGCTTTCAAACATCTACGCAACAGCCTCAGCTCTCCACTAGCCCTATGCTTACCAAACTATGGAGAACCTTTTCATTTGTACGTGCACGAAGCAGCAGGCACAGCAGCAGCGATCCTCGCTCAGTCTTATTGTGGAACATACAGACCAGTGGTGTACTTTTCAAAAACCTTAGATGCAGTCACCAAAGGCCTCCATGCATGCTTATGAGCAGTTGCTGCTGCGGCATTGATGGTACAAGATGCAGAACGTATCATTCTCTCACATGCTTTGATCGTACACACCTCTCACCAGGTAGGTGCCATTATGCACAACATTACCACACAACACATGACAGCACAACGACGATCAGGGTACAGAGCCATTCTGTTCTCTACTGCTAATCTGACTATCAAACCAACCTCCATTATACACAGCCCAACTTTGTCGCTACACAAATTGATAACTAAAGGTGAATTTTCTAATGATTCCCATGACTGTCTAGACTGCATTAATACATGTACTTCTTGCAGTCTGGATGTTTCATCATCTGGAGGAGGTAGACCATTGGTACATTGATGGGTCCTGTTCTAAGCCAAATGATTCTGTATACTGGTGTGGTTATGCGATAACAGAACTTCCAAATCGAATAATCAAAGCTTATTCACTCCCATACAAATCTGCACAAGCTGCTGAGTTGTTTGCATTGATCAGAGCATGCCAATTGGCTAAAGGCAAACCAACCAATATATATACAGACTCAAAGTAGGCTTATGGGGTGGTCATGACTTTGCTCGAATATGGGAAGAGACTTCAAGACAGCCAAGGGCAAGCCCATATCACATCACAACCTGGTTTCAGAGTTACTGAGAGCAGCATAGCTGCCTATGAAACTGGCTGTGATAAAAGTTGCAGGGCACATGACAGGAGAACTAGAAGAAACAAGTGGAAATAGACTAGCTGATGAGGTAGCCAAGTGGGCTGCAAAGCAAGTTGTGGTAAGCCCAGATCTAAATCCAGCTGAAGAGACGGTTTCCATGTGTACGAGAGAACACTAAAATGGTGGTAAAGGTACTAAGGAAATAAGATTTGGCATTCCAACCATCATTTAAAGCAATAATGGTACTCCATTTGCATCCAAAAGTGACACAACACATAGCTAAAGAATTGAACATCAATTGACATTTTAATATTCCATATCACCCACAATCGGCAGGCGTGGTTGATTGGACAAATCAAACACTCAAAGAAAGATTGAATAAAGCTTGCATGGAAAAATGGAGAACATGGGTTGATGTTCTACCGGCTGCGTTGACTGAACTCAGAATGTCACCATCGAATTTTACTAAACTCTCTCCATTTGAAGTAATAATGGGTAGACCTTTCCTGACCCCATGGGTCAAAGGTCACGCTAGCTTTCTATCCACAGGTGACACGGAGGTGGTGATCAAGGAATATGTGGATTTCCTGATCAAAACATTGAATGGCATAAATGGCGATGTCTCTCTCTCTCTCCCTATGCCCACAGGAAAGCCCACTCACCCCTTTGTTCCAAATCAATAGGTCTTAGTGAAGAGCTTGAAGCCCACCAGGCTGGGAGAGCTGAAGTATCTTTGTCCAACCACTGTTCTGGCCGTGACGCGGACAGGGGTGCTGACCGACCTCCAAATGCAGTGGATCCACGCAAGCCGTGTGAAGCCAGTACCTGAGGAGGGTAAAAAATAATTCAAAGGGACGCAGTGAAAGCACTGGAGGAACTGGAACCAATACCTGAGAATTAGCAGACCAGGAGGAGGGATTGACTTAGAACTACTATTACCATGACCAACTAAACCCATAGTCCAATCTGTGACCCCGACAGACTGTCGCAATCAATTTTAAGCAATCAGGATGAGGGGGTCTAGTGAAACTACTACTAGAATTAATAGCCATGTGCCTACTAAAAGCACAACTTGACACAAATGACTTAGAACACCCAGACCCACCTCACTCGTATGAGACTAATTTATGGTGGAGAATAGCTTACCACACAGCACGTTCACTTCATCCAAATTAATCCTGTTATGTATGCCAAGTTATGCCACATAGCTCAACACACCTTGACACAAGATGATGATGTATGCAAACTCTTTACTTCTTTACATGCAAACTGGACTGGGAGATGTGCCTTAGTTTACAGCTCTGGATCTGTGATGATCATCAAGACCAGGCCTGCTAGCAACAGCACACATTCAGTGAGAAAAAAAAAAGAGATTATGACATTCCTTAACCTCTCCAAAATACACTCCTGAAGATCAAAGAATATGGAATAGAGTTGATATGTTTTTTTTTTCAATCATTCTTTGCTCCAGTTGGTGTGGCCACTCTTATGAATCAGGCAGAAATTAATAGGTTTAATTTGGTTACGTTTATGAATGACAGGATAAAGGTAATGGAAAGTGTAAAAAAGGAGCTCTGAGTGCAGCACTTAATGGCGCTCCAGAACAGGATGGTCCTTGATCAGTTAACTGCTGCTCAAGGAGGAGTATGTGTTATGGTAGGAGAAGCATGTTTACATACATCCTGGAAGAGGATGGAGCAGGAGGAATCATAGAACAAAGTATTAAAAATATTTGTGAGGTTGTAAAAAGATCACCGGACCACCAACAGAGATTATGATTTCTTTTCATGGTTGTGGTTATTCATATATAAAATTGAACAAATAGCATTGATTATAATCATTATATTTGTTGTATTCGCATTAATTGCTTGTTTGTGGCCCTATATAAATGGCAGCGATCAGAAGGATGATCCATACACATGTAACCACAGCTGTACGATAGATGGTTTCAAGCACCAATATCCATGTTACGAGATATTGTACGAGGGAAAACTTTTACATAAAGCAAGCAGGTGATCCCTTCGTGATCAAAGTGGGCAATGTAAGATATTGTTATGTTATGTTTACATTTTTAGAAACTGTCATCTTTTTGCACTACTGAGTACTGGTCGGCGCTGCACTGTCTATTGTCCTGTTCATTGTCAGTAATTTGTTGTACTGTCCTGTACTTTTTGCACATGTTTGCACGTGCACTTTATATAGGTATATATAGGTAGTTTATATAGGTATTTTATTTCGTTGTGTAGTCTCATGTGGTCCTATGTTGGTCCTTTGTTGTTTTTATGTAGCACCATGGTCCTGGAGGAACGTTGTCTCGTTTTGCTGTGTACGGTACTAACTGTATATGGTTGAAACGACAATAAAAACCACTTGACTTGACTTGATATAAAATCTTCATGTCTAATCATTTTCAATGTGTGCAACCTTTTTAGCTGAATACTCTGTTTCCTTAAGGTCAATGGTCAGTTCCCTTGTGCAGATATACAGAAGTGGACTGACCTTTGTAACTGTCAAAGACTCATCTGTCTTCTAGTTGTTTGTTTTAAGATCACATCATTTCTCTTATCTTTTCATTGACATAGGCACTGACCAACTTAGACTGTATATAAACCCTAGACTTAATAGAATAAAGTAGGAGAATGAACTGAAGCACTTGCTGTCTGTCATTCCTCTTCCCTCGAGGTTTAGAGGTGCAAGGCAACGCATGAAGACTGAAGCAAACAACTAATTAGGGGACCAGAGAAAACTTAATTCAAAATAGAATAAAAGTTTCTAACAATAACCAAAAAAACAAATGCATTACTGAATTTGTCTTTCAGTATGATGGGTATACATGGTCACATCAGCGAGTGAGAGTGACAAACTGAGTGACAGTTCCCCACATTAATATCACCTTATAAAGAAGATAGATGTCATTTCTCTGCTGTGGAGCGTGCGTAATGAAATGTGGAGTGATATCATCATTAGAAAAGAGCAGAGACACTTTCTATAGCACCGTTTCATTAAATATTAGTGGAAACTGCGTGGAAGAACAGACTAAACAGAGTGAAAATAATTGCACATTTAATTAAACACATTGCGACAACATTTATGGCCACACAAGCCATAATTTAAGAAACAATTATTTAAACAAAGGAGAAGCAAGAGTGGACAGCTAGCTTGAGAAAACCTTTACTTAAACTAGCGCATGTGACTGCGAGGTGCAAATGCAATCCAGCTAAAGAATATCCAGACACAATAAAACGCAAGTTAATAATACCAGGTGTAAAGGGGGCCTGAAGAGTAAAGTACACTTTGGCGGTCTGCATTGCGGATCGTAACACACACAGTATGCATAAAGCACTTTTTGCCATCAGCACAGTCTGCGCGGATGGTCCATGTGCTGCCCATATTTTCTCGACACTCAGTCTGTACGCATCATTGGCGCATGCACCTGCTGTTGACTGTACTAAAAGACTATCACAAAGTAGTCATGGTGTACATGCATCAAACACATTTGTGATTGGTTGTGTTCAAAAGAGTATGCATTGAATGGCTGAGTGCTCGACCATGTGCAAGGAGATCTGGAACACAGAAAAACAAAGTATCCCCGAGACTTTAGATGATGCTGCACTTTTGGGAGAAATTCCATCTTTGAGTTTCTCTAAATATCAAACTATTTGCTTGATATCGTTGGACCTGAAGATGATTCTTGGTCACTGTGACTAGTTGGGCAATTATGTTTGACATGTTGCTGTAGATGACCTGATCGGTTGAAACCTTTTCCACATGAAGAGCAATGGTAAGGTTTTTCTCCAGTATGGATTCTCTCATGTACTTTCATGTTTTGTGACAGAGTGAAACTCTTTCCACAGTGTGAGCACTCGTATGGTTTCTCTCCGGTGTGAATCCTCTCATGTTTTTTCAGGCCATGGGACTTATTGAAAGTCTTTCCACAGTATGAGCACATAAAAGGTTTCTCTGCAGTATGAATTCTTTGGTGCTCTTTCAAGTGGCCGGCTGTAGTAAAGGTCCTCCCACATTCAGAGCACTTATTAACCTCGGCACCGTAATGTATTTTCTGGTGCTGTTTAAAATAAGAAGGATGTGCAAAACTCTTTCCACAAAAAGAACAATTGTAAGGCTTCTCGTTTGTGTGCATTTTCAGATGTTTTTTTAGGACTGATTCCACAACAAATGTTTTATCACATTTATCACACTTAAATGGCCTTTCTCCAGAGTGACTTCGAAGATGATATTTGAGACTAGCTGCATATACAAAATCTTTTCCACACAGTTGGCATGTGTGAGGCTTTGTGTGAAATCTTGTGTGCAGATTTAAGCGTTCTTTACGTTTGAAACTTTTCCCACACTGTTGACATGTGTAAGGCTTCTCTCCAGTGTGAACTCTTGTGTGTACATGAAGACGTTCTTTACGTGCAAAACTCTTTCCACACTGTTGACACGTATAAGGCTTCTCTCCAGTATGAACTCTTGTGTGCTTATTAAGGCTTCCTTTATCTGTGAAACTCTTTCCACACTGTTGGCACGTGTAAGGCTTCTCTCCGGTGTGAACTCTTGTGTGCAGATTAAGGCGATCTTTACATTTGAAACCTTTTCCACACTGTTGGCACGTGTAAGGCTTCTCTCCAGTATGAATCATTATGTGCACAGTAAGATGTTCTTTACGTATGAAACTCTTTTCACACAGATGACACGTGTAAGGTTTCTCTCCAGTATGAATCCTTGTGTGCTTCGTAAGGTTTCGTTTAGTTTTGAAACATTTTCCACATTGCGAGCATGTGAAAGGCCTCTCTCCAGTGTGAATTTTTGTGTGCAGATCAAGACTTTCTTTACATGCAAAACCTTTTTCACACAGTTGGCATGTGTAAGACTTCATGTGAATTCTTATGTGCAGAATAAATTGCTCTTTACATTTAAAAACTTCTCCACATTGATCGCACGTGTAAGGCTTCTTTATTGTGTGAACTCTTATGTGCATTTTAAGATGATCTTTACGTCTGAAACCTTTTCCACACTGTTGACATGTGTAAGGCTTCTCTCCAGTGTGAATTCTTGAGTGCACAATAAAATTTTCTTTACGTGAGAAACTCTTTCCACACTGATGGCATGTGTAAGGCTTCACTCCAGTATGAATCCTCATGTGCTTCGTAAGATTTCTTTTATCTTTGAAACATTTTCCACACTGAGAGCAACTCAAAGATTTTTCTCCAGTTCTGAAATCATGATGTTCCTCCTCCACTTCACTCAGCTCTTGACATTCCTCTTTCACATCCATCAGCTCTACAATAAACACATTCAAATTTAATTCAAGAGAGACAAATGTCACAAAGAAATCTTTTTGAACCCAAATTGAACCCTTATATAATGGTAGAACATAAATGTTTATACTGTTGTAGGGTTGGGTTTACCTTGATTACAATCACTAGCAATTATTATAATATAATATACACACACACACAGTTCATCCGGAAAGTATTCACAGCGCTTCACTTTTTCCACATTTTCTTATGTTACAGCCTTATTTCAAAATTGATTAAATTCATAATTTTCCTAAAAATTCTACAAACAAAGTATTCACAGCCTTTGCCATGACACTCAAAATTGAGCTCAGGTGCATCCTGTTTCCACTGATCATCCTTGAGATGTTTCTACAACTTGATTGGAGTCCACCTGTGGTAAATTCAGTTGATTGGACATGATTTGGAAAGGCACAAACCTGTCTATATAAGGTCCCACAGTTATCAGTGCATGTCAGAGCAAAAACCAAGCCATGAAGTCCAAGGAATTGTCTGTAGACCTCCGAGACAGGATTGTATCGAGGCACAGATTTAGGGAAGGGTACAGAAAAATCTCTGCAGCATTGAAGGTCCCAGTGAGCACAGCAGCCTCCATCATCAGTAAATGGAAGAAGTTTGGAAGAACCAAGACTCTTCCTAGAGCCGGCCGCCCGGCCAAACTGAGCGATCGGGGGAGAAGGGCCTTAGTCAGGGAGGCGACCAAGAACCCGATGGTCACTCTGACAGAGCTCCAGTGTTTCTCTGTGGAGAGAGGAGAACCTTCCAGAAGAACAACCATCTCTGCAGCATTCCACCAATCAGGCCTGTATGGTAGAGTGGGCAGACGGAAGCCACTCCTCAGTAAAAGGCACATGACAGCCCACCTGGAGTTTGCCAAAAGGCACCTGAAGGACTCTGACCATGAGGAATAAAAGATTAATCTCTTTGGCCTGAATGGCACGTGTCATGTCTGGAGGAAACCAGGTGCCACTCATCACCTGGCCAATCCCATCCCTACAGTGAAGCATGGTGGTGGCAGCATCATGCTGTGGGGATGTTTTTCAACGGTAGGAACTGGGAGAATAGTCAGGATCGAGGGAAAGATGAATGCAGCAATTTACAGAGACATCCTTGATGAAAACCTGCTCCAGAGTGCTCTGGACCTCAGACTGGGGCGACGGTTCATCTTCCAACAGGACAACGACCCTAAGTACACAGCCAAGATAACAAAGGAGTGGCTATGGGACAACTCTGTGAATGTCCTTGAGTGGCCCAGCCAGAGCCCAGACTTGAACCCAACTGAACATCTCTGGAGAGATCTGAAATTAGCTGTCCACCGACACTCCCCATCCAACCTGTTGGAGCTTGAGAGGTCCTGTGAAGAAGAATGGGAGAAACTGCCCAAAAATAAGTGTGCCATTGTAGCATCTTACTCAAAAAGACTTGAGGCTGTAATTGGTGCCAAAGGTGCTTCAACAAAGTATTGAGCAAAGGCTGTGAATACTTACATGTGATTTTTTTATTTTTAATAAATTTGCAAAGATTTCAAACAAACTTCTTTCACGTTGTCATTATGGGGTATTGTTTGTAGAATTTTGAGGAAAATAATTAATTTGATCCATTTTGGAATAAGGCTGTAACATAACAAAATTTGGAAAAAATTTAGCGCTGTGAATCCTTTCCGGATGCACTGTGTATATATATATAATATACAAATATATATTAGTGCTGTCATCCTTAATCACATAATTTTTCATAGTTAAATCGCAGATTTTAAAAATGCTGAAATTTGGCTCTATATATACTTTTCTTGCCAAAATGCATTTATTTCCTAATTAAGAAAGAAAATAAATCAAAATGTAACTATTTAATGCTATAAGGAGAATCACAATGGGCACCAAGTAAGATGAACTGGGCCACACACAAGACACGAAAGTGTGTGGTGATTTTTTATCATGTGTCACTTACGGGGTGTTGTAAATGGTAAAAGGTCTGCACTTATTTAACCTTAGCGGTATTCAAAGCGCTTTACACTGTGTCTCATTCACCCATTCACACATACATAACAGCAGAGCTGCCATGCAAGGCACTAGCCTGCCATTGGGAGCAACTTGGGGTTCAGTGTCTTGCCCAAGGACACTTCGGAATGTAGAGTCATGTGGGGCGGGAATCGAACCTGGTGATTGGCAGCCGACCAGCTCTACCATCTGAGCTACAGCCGCCCTGTGTGTGTGTCCCTCCATCCATCCATCCATCCTCGGGTCATCAGTTTAAGAATTTCACTTTAACAGTACAAGAATAATCCAAATGGACCATTCAATAAATGAGAAAAATATCAATTGGAGGGAGTGGGTCATCTGAATAATCTGAAGGATTTGTGAGATTCAACCTAACCCTTAGAGTGCTTACTGTATTATCAACACAAGGAAGACACAGTTGTAACAAAATGTATTTACAAAAAGATAAACAAGAAAACTAACAACTACTAAATGGTACTAATATGCTCAAGGGTAATATAAATGAACAGGCAAATAAAGTGCATGAGATGGAAAGATGCAAGTGGTTGCATTGGATGATCAATGGCGTCCACTTCCATTTAATTTCTAATTAAACAAATAACTCAACGATTATTTGATAGACATTTTATACACAGGTTAAGTAACCTAAAGAACATTACAAAATCATAAACTGATAGTATACGCTAATGCCAAGGTCCCTGGAAAGAGGTCTGGTAGTCATATTTTTGTTCTGCTTGATCAATTGAGGAGTTCATTGATAGCAACGTCTTGGTGGTTTGGGGCCAAGGAGCTGGAAGGATTCTTTTCACAGCCTTAAAAACAAATTGTAGAGGAATTCTGATCACCTGAAAGCACTGAGAGGGTTCTTGCAATCTGAAACACGCAGATGTACAAAACTTAAAGGAAAGGTTTGCTCACCAGAGCTAAACCTGGTCACTGTAGACCACACACCCTAACCTTAGTGCATATAGTTCAATCTACACTCTGTTTTAACACTGGCTTGATAAAGACTTGTTGTTATTTTCGATGGCAATGCAGACATTAGTGTAAGACAGACAGGGTGGATGGATGAATGATAACCTGGTCATGACTCGTGTATGAGTTTGTTTACATTTACATTAGTCTTGGCCTATTTAAAAATTCAGTCAATGTAAATGTAGGGGCTTATGGAGATTTTTGATCGTCTGCTGTGTGAAAACTGTAATTCTGATATATTCGGAAAAAAAGTGATGGTGGCGTAGTGGGCTAAAGCACATAACTGGTAATCAGAAGGTCACTTGTTCGATCCCCACAGCCACCACCATTGTGTCCTTGAGTAAGACACTTAACTCCAGGTTGCTCCGGGGGGATTGTCCCTGTAATAAGTGCACTGTAAGTCACTTTGGATAAAAGCATCTGCCAAATGCATAAATGTAAATGTAAAATGTAGAAAAGTAGAAGCAACCTGACTCGGAACAGTCTGAAGGCCTGTGCCAAATTTGGTGGATGTAACTTGAAACCTTACAGCTTTAAGTTACAGTAAGACATTTTAGTCTTTATTTAGGGATTAAAAAAAATTTTAAAAAATTGTGCATTCTAGAGTTAGTAGAATTGCAGCATTGCATCATGGTTTTTAACTCTTGACCCTAACCCCAGCCTTAACCCCTAAAGCAGCTTTCACATATCTCATGGTGGGGCATCAACGCTAGGCTTATTGTTAGCATCAAGCGGGACTTTGCTCTCCACTTGACAAGCGTTCCAGATGGCATAATGGAAGGGCATTTTTACAAGGCAAGAAGGTATGCACAGTAAACACTGAAAACTTGTATTTGGTGCATTAATTAATTGCAGAAAGTAATGAGGACTTTGTTTACAACTCTCAGGGTGTTCTTGGTGAATTTAAATTAGTTAAAGAACCCCAGTCTCTGGATGCTCGAAATCTAAGGTAAATACAGTTGAAGTCAGAAGTTTACATACACTTAGGTTGAAGTCATTAAAACTAATTTTTTAACCACTGCACATATTTATTATTAGCAAACTATAGTTTTGGCGAGTTGGTTAGGACATCTACTTTGTGCATGACACAAGTAATTTTTCCAACAATTGTTTACAGACTGATTGTATCACTTTTAATTGACTATATCACAATTTCGGTGGGTCAGTAGTTTACATACACTAAGTTAACTGTGCCTTTAAGCAGCTTGGAAAATTCATGAAAATTGTGTCAAGCTTTTAGCCAATTAGCTTCTGGAGGTGTGCTGAACTGGAGGTGTACTGAATTGGAGGTGTACCTGTGGATGTATTTAAGGCCAACCTTCAAACTCAGTGCCTCTTTGCTTGACATCATGGTAAAAGCAAAATAAATCATCAAAGACCTTAGAAAAAAGAAATTGTGGACCTCCACAAGTCTGGTGTCATCCTTGGGTGCAAATTCCAGACACCTGAATAAACAATAGTACACAAGTATAAACACCATGTGACCACACAGTCATCATACCGCTCAGGAAGGAGACGCATTCTGTCTCCTAGAGATGAACGTAGTTTGTGTGAAAAGTGGAAATCAATCCCAGAACAACAACAAAGGACCTTGTGAAGATGCTGGAGGAAACAGGTGGACGAGTATCTAGATCCACAGCAAAACCAGTCCTATATGGACATCACCTGAAAGGCTGCTCAGCAAGGAAGCGATCTTACAGAATGACTATCGTGACTGTTCTCCCTACGGAGGCTGATTTATGCCATTTGGAATGCAGTCTATGATGATCTGCGCAGCTGAGGCAGTCGAGACCTGTCCACATGTAATCACGCAATGCGCTGATTTGTCCATTGAGTCGCGGTGACTGATCTGGGTAGAGCGGATCTGATTCGCTTTTGGAAAGTTTACCGTTTGATATTTCTTATACGCAACAAAAACGACAGCGCACAATCAGAGAGCCGGCCAAATTTGTAATCGCACCAGTGCGAACTCTTGCACCATTAGGAAAAATGGTGGCAAAATGCCCTGATATGTCAACTGAAGTGTCATCTTGGAATGGTCCTCTTCATTTGTGTTCAGCAGAAGAAAGTCATGAGGGTGAGTAAATGATGAGAGGATGTACCTTTTTGGGGGAACATACTTTAACACGTTCATTTTGACAGCTCTAATATATATATATATAAATATTTATACCCTTTTTTAAATGATATTTTAATCATTTTGTATTGTTGTTTTATGAAGCTTCTGTCACCAAGATAAATTCCTTGTATGTGTGTGCATGTTTAGCAGTCATAACAAAAGTGTATTTCAGCCTTACTGTTGTCTGTGGATGAATTGTTCCATCGTCATGTTTTTTCCAGCTGAAGGAAGTGTAAAACAACATACAGAAACATACCTGAAGGAATAAAATCATCATCGCTCTGTTCTTCCTCTGCTGTGGTTTCACCATCATCACTCTGTTGATCCTCCAGTTTGATTTCAACTTCCATCTTCATCAGGTTCCTGCAGTCCAGCAGCATCACTAAACACATCTACACTGGTGTCTGCGGTCACATCCACCTGCTCTCACAACGAACATCTGAACTCAAGAATATCCTCATAATAATGGACTGGCATTGAGCATTCAATATATAGATGGTGCATCGTCTAGTCGCATCTAGCCTTTTTTAATTATTACACTGACGTGGCCAGCTAAACCATTTTTTTTCTGCATTTGGCCCCAATAAAAAAAAAAAGTTTGGAAAACCTTCTACAGCAGGGGAGGCAAACTACAGCTCACCGATGTGGCTGAGTTCGATTTTAGAATGAAAACAGAATTTGGCCAGGTATTGAAAATGACATGACATTCATATTCTGATCACTGGATGCCACCATCATATACAGCCACATTTCACAGCGCATCGTCTCCACTAGTTCTCTTTATAGTCATCATCCAGCGCAAACGGGTGCACCAAATTTATTGAGCATGCAAACAGACTCGCAATTTTTCCCAGAATGCCCTCGTTCGTGCTGGGAAGTTTGATTAATTGTAATGAATTGGTTCAAACTGATGTTTCATTGAAACAAGAAATTCACGGGCTTCCGGCACCACTTGAGTGAGGACAAAATAAGAGAGCCATTAATACACTCACACATCTGTACCTGATGCACGCTTAGCGATTAACAACAGAACAGAAACTACAATTAAATTATATTTATGTATCCATTTTGGATGGTTTACAAATATTTGTAATTTTTTATTTTTTTTCCTTCATCTGTTCTTGACTTTATGATTATATTCATAAATTATTTGATCTTGTTGAACATTTTTATATATAAAAAACTCAGTTTTACCCATTTGTGGACTTTTTGGACGGTCCCTTAACACACCGTAGGCAAATCTTTCAGCTTATATCAATGTAAAATTGGCGATCTGGAACAATTTCACCGTGATGCCATTTGACCAGCTTAAATACGGGACAAATCGCGTAAATAATTCAAATAAAATTGAATTTTATCTTTAAATACGGGACGATCGGCAACCCTACATGAGCACAAAGTGATTAAAACTCACGTGATATTAAGTATAAAATATGTAGATGATACATAGTGCTAATCTAGTAGCAAATAACCCTTTTTAAAAATTATTACACCAATTAGGCCCATCACACCTAATATTTTTTCAGCATTTTCAGAAACATTCACAAATCAAAGGTCCCCATTGAGCCTATTCAGACTGGAATTGTAAGAGTTGTAAGACGTAAATAACCGATTGAGGATGACGTCATCTGAATTCACAAATCATGAAGAATAACATGCGACATTATTTACATGTGCATAGCGGATTTATAGCCAAATGAAGTCTGAATTTCTAAATATATCATATAATCACCTTCATTGATCTCATTATCAATAACCGCTGGATTTAAAGAGATCATATATTATATTAATTATTAAAGCTTATTTCTCCAGAAACTAAATATTAAAAGCGTGCGTCACAAAACAATATAATAGTCTTTACAGACATTTAAACGCCACAGACAGAAAAAATATCAATGTAAATAAAAGTCACAGCTGATGTAAAACACATTGATCACGTACCGAACTGCTCAAAGCATCAGCTCTTCTTTCATCTTCTTCTGGTGTTTTCTGTCGGTTTATGAAACAACTTCTGCTTCATTTCCGCCTCCTGCTGGACTGGAGTGAATAAAACACCAACATCAGATTCATCAGTCCTGTTGTCCAACTGTAAAATACATGAGATACTTGAAACTGTTCCCATTGACATGAATGTTTCTATGATTTGAGATCTCTCTTTCATACAACCTCTGGGAAACCATATTTAAAAGAACAATTCTGTCATTATGTTGTTCCAAACATGTATGAATTCCTTCTGTGGAACTCAAAACACACGTTTATCATTGCTGCACATTTACATCCAATTACTTATAGTCCAAAAGGACAAAAAGCCCCATAAAAGTCACAAAACTCGTTATTCACATATTTCTCCTCGACCAGAATGTGTTGAAATAGACCACAAAAATTAAACGGAGACTACAATGTTGGGGAAACAACATCATTTTTGGAAACACTTTACGGTTGTATTTGTTAACATGACACTAATATGTCAGCAGTCGTTTCAACTACATGTACAGTTTAATTGAGTCAAACAAATAAACTACAAGTACACAAAAGCTAAGTGTTGCATTCATTCCACTAGATGGTCTATATCTGTAATGCTATATGTGATAAATACTGCAGTAAATGGAAAATGGTTGATTTGTTTGTTAATTAGTGATTTATGCCCGTTTATGGCTATTTTCAATGTAAAAAACAAGTTAAAATAAAATAATTGGTACACTGATTAATGACTAATAAGGCTGTTAATATCTATTTTCACTAAAAGCTCTTAAAGTGATTCAGGCCTGACACCGTTTAAAATCTTTAAAACATTTAAAATGAATAAAACAATTTCCTCAAGGAATTAAAACCAGCACAATCCTATAAAACATGCTTCAGAGAATTTAGACTCTGGCATAAGGCACATAATGGTCTTAACTTGACTTTAAAAGTCCTACCGTTTGTGTAAATCAGCTGAAATCAAGATTCACCAGACCAGGCAATGCTTTTCCAGTCTTTAAATATCCAGTTTTGGCAAACCTGTGCCCAATGCAGCCTCAGTTTCTGTTCGTGGCTGACAGCAGTGGAACCCGGCGTGGTCTTCTGCTGTTGTATCCCATCCGCCTCAATGCTCGACGTGTTGTGCATTCTGCTATTCTGCTCACTACAATTGTACAGAGCGGTTATCCGAATTTCCGTAGACTTTCTGTTAGCTCAAACCAGTCTGGCCATTCTCCGTTGACCCCTCTCATCAACAAGACATTTCTGTCCACAGAACTGATGCTCTGAAATACTGATGTTGTTTTGTTTTTGGCACCATTCGGTGTAAACTCTAGGCACATGGAAATCCCAGAAGATCAGCAGATACAGAAATATAAAAAAACACTGAGATCACATTTTTTCCCCAGTCCGATGATGTGAGTGAACACTAACTGAAGCTCCTGACCCATATTTGCATGATTTTATGCATTGCACTGCTGCCACATTGTACAGTTGTTGGCTTATTAGATAATGGCATGAACAAGTAGGTGTACAAGTGGTCAATGAATGTACAGAACATCATTGGGACCCATGATTCAAATGCATGGGTTTTCTTACCACTGCTACGCCGATGACATACAGCTCTACTTGTCTTTGCAGCCCAACGACCCCACGGTGATTGATCGAATCTCGGCATTGTTTGGCAGACATCTCAGCCTGAATGAAGCAATACCACCCCCGCTGAGAATTCCCACCTCTGCCGAGGCCTTCATTTGCCACCTTTTTAATACCAAATAGTTTTAGATCTTCAAACGATATAACAAAAAACAAATGCAACAAGAGTAAACACAAAATACAGTTTACATTTAAATTGTTTTATTGAAGCAAAAACTTATCCAACACCTATATCACCCATGTGAAAAACTAACTGCCCCCTTTAACTTAATACCTGGTTGTGCCACCTTTAGCACCAACAACTGCAACCGAACGCTCCCGATAACTGGAGATCAGTCTTTCACAACGCTGTGTTGGGATTTTGACCCACTCTTCTTTGCTGAACTGCTTTAGTTACATTTACATTTATGCATTTGGCAGACGCTTTTATCCAAAGCGACTTTCAGTGCACTTATTACAGGGACAATCCCCCCAGAGCAACCTGGAGTTAAGTGTCTTGCTCAAGGACACAATGGTGGTGGCTGTGGGGATCGAACCAGCGACTTCTGATTATCAGTTATGTGCTTTAGTCTACTACGCCACCACCACTAGTTCAGCCACATTGGAGGGTTTGAGAGCATGAACTGCCCGTTTAAGGTCCTGTCACAGCATCTCAATCGGGTTCAAGTCAGGACTTTGACTAGACCACTCCAAAACTTTAATTTAGCTTCTTTTGAGCCATTTAGAGGTGGACTTCTATGCTTTGGATCATTGTCTTGCATAATCCAGTTGCGCTTGAGCTTCAACTCATGGACTGATGACCGGACGTTCTACTTTAGGATTTTCTGGTAGAGCAGAATTCATGATTCCCTCAATTAACTATCTCAAAATCAGCCTTTGATCTTGTGGTGATGTGGGCATGGTCGTCTGTCTGTCTGCAGGCGAGAGAGAGAGCGGTAAGGTTCTTCACCTCAGTTGTTATTATCTCTAACACTTGTTTCTTGTAATGATGGTGGCGGGAGACATAAAAAGGTGCATGAGGCGTCAGAGTGAGAGAGACTGTACCTGTGTGTGCTCGATAGAAGCCCTTACTCGTTTGTGTGTGTGTGTGAGACTACTTGGCCACTGAGTGCCTTTTTGTTTGTTTTATGAATGACGCTGAAGAGCAATAAACATACTCACGTTTACCGTTCTGCCTTCCGACTCTATTACCCCGACAACAAACCTTCTACGGTGGTACCGTAACCAGGGAATTTTACATGCTCCTAATTTCTCTCTTCCCTTAATGTACAGACGGATGCATCTGACAGAAGGCTGGGGGCAGTGCTCTTGCAGGAGGTGGAGCAGCGCCCAGTATTAGTCGTAAGCTCTCTCTGAGAGAGACCAAGTACAGCACTGTGGAAAAGGAGTGTCTGGTAATTAGGTGGGCCATCCTCACTCTCCGGCTCCGCTACCACCTACTGGGGCAGGCCTTCACTCTCTGTTCAGATAACGCCCCACTCCATTCACTCCACCGAGTGAAGGATACCAATGTGCGGATCACCCGTTGGTACCTGGCACTTCAGCCATTCAAATTTGAGCTGATCCACAGACCAGGAGCACAGATGGCTGTGGCTGACTTTCTCTCCAGAAATGGGGGTTTGGAAGGCTGGATGATGCCCTGGCGTGAGTAGGGCAGTGGGGATATGTGGTGATGGGGGTGTGGTCATGTGTGGAGAGAGAGAGAGATGTAAGGCTCATCACCGGAGTTGCCTTTATCTTTAAAAATGGCAAAGAGTGTCAATTGCATGGCATCAATAAGATACCATGATTTGAATCAGGACAATAATTTGAAAACCTTTCAAAATTTTAAAATATATTAAGATCACAGTTAGAGACTCATGCTACAACACTGCTAACAAAACACAATAAATGAACTTATAATTTAAATTATAATTTGTGTTTGAGATTATACCTTTTAGAATGGAAGAATGGAAGGTCAACTTTGGTGTTTTTCTCCAACATGTCAAATATAACAGGAAAATACAAATGTTTTGATGGTACAAAGCAATCAACAATTATAGTATTTTGAACCATGGTGGCCTTTTATTTATCAAAGTGTCCAAACATCTCTCCAAGCAAGTATTCACGTGTGCCCTCTTGTGCACAATGTGTGTATATGTGCTCTTCCTCTGCTTGCCCATGTGGGAATATGCTTCATTCCCAATATGGATTCCGGACACTCTCTAGACATCCAATGATGACCATCTTATACACATATGATGCAAAGGCCATTAGCAATTAGCCACCATAGCTTGCAATGAAACAATAATCAAAAAGCAAGAGTAAAAAACATTCACTTCAACTAGCACACTGCTTGGTGTAAATGCAATCCAGTTAGAGAATATCCACACACTATAAAATGTTAATGCCAGGTGTAAAGGGGGCCTAAATGCGAAATTACTTTGGTTGTACAATCTGTGCGGACGGTCCACGTACAGCCCAGATTTTCTCTTTTCTTTGTCATTGCACCTGCTGTTGACTGTAACAAAAATATCTCAAAGCAGACTTATGTACATGCACCAAACACATTTGTAATGGCTTGAGCTCGACCGTGTGCAAGGTGATCCGGACCACTGAAAACAAAGTATACCCGAGCCTTTAAATGGTGCAGCACTTTTGGGAGAAATTCCATCCTTGGGTTTATCTGAATTTCAAACTATTTGCTTGATATCGTTGGACCTGAAGATGATTCTTGGTCACTGTGACTAGTTGGGCAATTATGTTTGACATGTTGCTGTAGATGACCTGATCGGTTGAAACCTTTTCCACATGAAGAGCAATGGTATGGCTTTTCTCCAGTATGGATTCTCTCGTGAGCTTTCATGTTTTGTGACAGAGTGAAACTCTTTCCACAGTGTGAGCACTTGTATGGTTTCTCTCCGGTGTGAATCCTCTCATGTTTTTTCAGATGTTCTGACCGAGTGAAAGTCTTTCCACAGTACGAGCACATAAAAGGTTTTTCTCCAGAATGAATTTGCTGATGTTCTTTCAAGTGGGTGGCTGTTGTGTAGGTCTTCCCACAATCAGAGCACTTATTCACCCCGGCACCGTAATGTATTTTCTGGTGCTGTTTAAAATAGGACAGGCGAGTAAAACTCTTTCCACAAAAAGAACAATTGTAAGGCTTCTCGTTTGAGTGCGTTTTCAGATGCTGTTTCAAGACTGATTCTACAACAAATTTTTTATCACACTGATCACATTTAAATGGCCTTTCTCCAGAATGACTACAGAAATGATGTGTGAGGCTAGCTGCATATACAAAATCTTTTCCACACTTTTGGCACGTGTGAGGCTTCGTGTGAAATCTTGTGTGCAGATTTAAGCGTTCTATACGTTTGAAACTCTTTCCACACTGGTGACACGTGTAAAGTTTCTCTCCAGTATGAACTCTTGTGTGCTTATTAAGGCTTCCTTTATCCATGAAACCTTTTCCACACTGATAACACGTGTGAGGTTTCTCTCCAGTGTGGACTCTTGTGTGCAGATTAAGGTGTTCTTTACGAATGAAACCTTTTCCACACTGATGGCACGTGTGAGGCTTCACTCCAGTATGAATCCTTGTGTGCTTCGTAAGGTTTCTTTTATCTTTGAAACATTTTCCACACTGAGAGCATGTGAAAGGCCGCTCTCCAGTGTGAATTTTTGTGTGCAGATCAAGACTTTCTTCACATGCAAAACCTTTTTCACACAGTTGGCACATGTAAGACTTCTTTGTATGAATTCTTATGTGCAGAATAATGTGTTGTTTACGTTTGAAAACTTCTCCACATTCATCGCACGTGTAAGGCTTCTTTATTGTGTGAACTCTTATGTGCATTTTAAGGTTATCTTTACTTCTGAAACCTTTTCCACACTGTTGACATGTGTAAGGCTTCTCTCCAGTGTGAATTCTTGAGTGCACAATAAAATGTTCTTTACGTGTGAAACTCTTTCCACACTGATGGCATGTGTAAGGCTTCACTCCAGTATGAATCCTTGTGTGCTTCGTAAGATTTCTTTTATCTTTGAAATATTTTCCACAATGAGAGCAACTCAAAGATTTTTCTCCAGTTCTGAAATCATGATGTTTCTCCTCCACTTCATTCAACTCTTGACGTTCCTCTTTCACATCCATCAGCTCTAGAATAAACACATTCAAATTAAATTCAAGAGAGACAAATGTCACAAAGAAATCAAATTGAACCCTTATATAATGGTAGAACATAAATGTTTATACTGTTGTAGGGTTGGGTTTAAAAATTAAGTCACATACAGTATATGATGTGATGATCAATTGTTTGATGACAGCTCATTGCCATGTGGAATGAGGGAAACACTATAGTGACAGTTTGTCAATAAGCATTCTGAGATTATTTTCATCTCACCACAATTGTACGGAGTGGTTATCTGAATTACCGTAGAGTGACCTGTCAGTTGGCACCATTCTGAGTAAAGTCTAGAGACTGTTGTGTGTGAAAATCACAGGAGATCAGCAGTTACAGGAAAAACTCAAACCAGCCCATCTGGCACCAACAATCATCCATGCCATTATCTCATCAGCCAATCGTGTGGCAGCAGTGCAGTCCATAAAATCATGCAGATACAGATCAGGAGCTTCAGTTAATGGCGCCGAGTATGGCTTGTGTTGCAAGCACTGACCCAATATTGCAGTTTTTGTTTTGTCTACAATTCTTATGTTTTTTGTCTTGGATGTTGTCTGCCTTATTGTCTACAATAAACAAACACTTCTGGACATTGGTTCTGCAATAGCACACAGAAAACCGGACTTTAAATACCATGCTGTCAATGCTGACCCGCTGTTTTCAAACACAACAGCGGAGCCCTGGGCAGCCCCGGCCGCAGAAACGCAGCCGGAACAGGGGAAGGAGAGCCGACGTTGTGCAAATCAACCCCTTCTACCCAGTATTCTACTGGCAAATGTTCAGTCTCTGGACAACAAGCTATGCGAGCAGATGAGAGATGAGGGACTGCTGCATTATCTGCCTTACAGAAACTTGGATGGCTTCACCGTGCACCGAGCGGACAGAGCGAAAGACCTCTCAGGTAAAAGCAGAGGAGATGTTTTATAATCAACAAATCCTGATGTGATCAAAAGAATGTATATTCCATCAAGTCTTTCTGCTCTCCTGATCTGGAATTTCTCATGCTTCTGTGTCGACCATTCTGGCTACCGAGGGAATTCACAGCAGTCATTATCACAGCTGTGTACATCCCGCCACAACCCGCCACAGACCGCGCACTCAAGGAACTGTATGGGAGTATACATGAGCAGGAAACCAAGCACCCAGATGCTGCGTTCATTGTGACCAGGGTCTTTAACAAAGCCAACCTCAAGTCAATAGCACTGAAATTCTACCAGCACATCAGCTTCAACACATGAAGGGAGCGGGATTTGGACCATTGCTACTCTCCCTTCAGGGATGGCTACAAATCCCTCCCCCACTCACCATTTGGCAAATAGGACCACTCTTCCGATCTGCTTCTGCCGCTCACAGGCAGAAACTGAAACAGGTTATCACCCGCCCTGCCCAATCAGATTATATGCTACAAGAATGTTTTGATCACGCGGACTGGGAGATGTTCGGTCCGCCTCTGTTGATGACATCGAACTCTACGCTGATACCGTAACGTGTTTCATCGGGGAGTAGAGGACGTTGTACCGACTAAAATTATACAGATCTACTCGAACCAAAAACCGTGGAATAATAGCGATGTTTGTGTGGCACTTAATGCGTGGACCTCCACTTTTAATTCTGGGAATGTGGAGGAGCATAAACAAGCCATTTATGCCCTCCGCAAAACTATTAGAGCAGACAAACCCAGACGATCCCGGATGAGCTAAATATTTTTATGCTTGTTTTGAGGGAAATAACACAGCCCTCACGGAGAGAGCACTTGTGGCCGACGCTACAGAGGTTGGTTCACTCTCAGTCTCTGTAGCCGACGTAACCAGATCCTTCCGAAGGGTGAATATTCATAAAGCCACGGGTCCAGATGGCATTCCGGGCCACGTCATCAAAGCATGCGTGAACCAACTGGCTGGTGTTTTTACGGACCTTTTCAACCCTTCCCTCTTCTTGTCTGTTGTCCCCACATGCATTAAAACGTCAACCATTGGGCCTGTACCAAAGCAAGCCAAAATCACTTGCTTAAATAACTGGCATCCTATTGCTCTGACCCCATCAACAAATGCTTTGAGAGACTAATCAGAGATTAAATATGCTCTGTGCTGCTTCCCTCACTGGACTCACTGCAACATCTGCTCCACTGATGATGCCATTGCATCTACAATACACACTGCTCTCTCCCACCTGGAAAAAAGGAACACATAAGTGAGAATGCTGTTTGTAGACTACAGCTCAGCATTCAACACCATAGTGCCCTCCAAGCTTGATGAGAAACTCCGGGCTCTGGGCTTAAACAGCTCGCTGTGCAGCTGGATACTGGAATTCCTGTCAGGCAGACGTCAGGTGGTTAGAATGGGCAGCAACACCTCCTCATCACTGACCCTCAACACTGGAGCCCCGCAGGGCTGTGTTCTCAGCCCACTCCTGTATTCCCTGTAAACACATGACTGTGTGGCAACACACAGCTCCAATGTCATCATTAAGTTTGAGGACGATACGACGGTGGTAGGTCTGATCACTGACAATGACGAAACAGGTGAACACTCTGGTGTCAGGAGCACAACCTCTCCCTCAACGTCAGTAAGACCAAGGAGCTTGTAGTGGACTTCAGGAGAAAAGACAGAGAACACAGCCCCATCACCATTAATGGAGCACTGGTGGAGAGAGTCAGCAGTTTCAAGTTCCTCGGTGTCCACATCACTGAGGAACTCACATGGTCCGTCCACACTGAGGCCGTTGTGAAGGCTCACCAGCGCCTCTTCTTCCTGAGACGGCTGAGGAAGTTTGGAATGAACCACCACATCCTCACACAGTTCTACACCAGCACTGTAGAGAGCATCCTGACTGGCTGCATCACCGCCTGGTATGGCAATAGCACTGCCCACAATGGCAAAGCCCTGCAAAGGGTGGTGCGAACTGCCAGACACATCATCGCAGGTGAGCTTCCCTCCCTCCAGGACATATATACCAGGCGGTGTGTGAAAAAAGCTCAGAGGATCATCAGAGACTCCAGCCACCCGAGTCATGGTCTGTTCTCACTGCTACCATCAGGCAGGCGGTATCGCAGCATCAGGACCCGCACCAGCCGACTACATGTCAGCTTCTTCCCCCAAGCAATCAGACTGTTGAACACTTGATCTATCACGATCAACATACATCAGCACTGTACTTTATTAATCGTATTATCTCACACTGGATAAAATTATATAAATGATATTCTCTCTATGTGTATGTGTATTCTATATTGTGTGTATTGTTTACTGTACATTGTATATTAGATATGTAAATTGTGTTGTGTAAGTATGGGGTTTACTGTAATTGGTATATGTCTCATCACTGTCATGACTGCTATGTTGTTCGGAACAGCACTCAAGACTTTCACCCACATACACAATCAGAATGGGGAAAACAAATTTATATCAGTGATTTGGACTGTGGCATGATTGTTGGTGCCAGATGGGCTGGTTTGAGTATTTCTGCAAATGCTGATCCCCTGGAATTTTCATACACATCAGTGCATCTAGAATTTATTCTGAATGGTGACAAAAACAAAAAACATCCAGTGAGTGCCGCTCACAAAGGCACGACCTCAATCCAAAAGAGAGGAGGCCGACAAACCGGACTCAGTTACACCAGTTCTGTCTGGAGGAACTTATTGGGAGAAGCTTGTGGAAGGATCCCCAAAATATTTGACCCAAGTTAAACAATTTAAAGGCAATGCTACCAAATACTATCAAAGTGTGTGTGTAAACTTCTGCCCCACTGGGAATGTGATGAAAGTAATAAAAGCTGAAATAAATAATTCTCTCTACTATTATTCTAACATTTCACATTCAAGTAGTGATCCTAACTGACCCAAAACAGGGAACATTTTCTACAATGAAATGTCAGGAATTGTGAAAAACTGAGTTTAAATGTATTTGGCTAAGGTGTGTCTTCTGACTTCAACAGATATATATAATATGTATACACTGATGAGCCAAAACATTATGACCCACCTGCCTAATATGACGTTGTTCCTCCGCGTGCCGCCAAAACAATGTCGACTCGCAGAAACATGGACTCAACAAGACCCCTGAAGGTGTCCTGTGGTCTCTGGCACGAAGACATTAGAATCAGTTCCTTCAAGTCCTGTAAGCTGTGAGGTGGAGCTGCTGTGGATCGGACTTGTTGGTCCAGCACATCCCTCAGATGCTCAATTGGATTGAGATCTTGGGAATTTGGAGGCCAGGGAAACACCTTGAACTCTTCATCATGTTCCTCAAACCATTCCCGAACAACGTGTGCAGTGTGGCAGGGTGCATTATCCTGCTGAAAGAGTCCACTGCCATCAGGGAATACCATTGCCATGAAGGGGTGTACCTGGCCTGTAACTATGTTTAGGTAGGTGGAACATGTCAAATTGAAGTCCACATGAATGTCCGGACCCAGGGTTTCCCAGTAGAACATTGCCCAAAGCAATCACACTCCCTCCACCGGCTTGTCGTCTTCCCAAAGTGCACCCTTGTGCTTCCATTGCTCCAAGGTCCAGTTCTGACACTCGCGTTCCAATTGTAGGCGCTTTCGACAGTGGACAGGGGTCATCATGGGCACTCTGAGCGGTCTGCGGCTAAGCAGCCCCATACCCTGCAGAGTGTGATGCACTTTGTGTTGTGACACATTCCTCCCGTAACATCATTAACATTTTCTGTGACTTGTGGCACAGTAGACCTTCTGTCAGTTCGGACCAGACAGGATAGCCTTCATTGCGCATCGATGAGCTTTGGGTGCCCAACACCCTGTCGCCAGTTTGTGGTTTCTCTCCTCTCGGACCACTGTCAGTATGTACTCACCACTGCTGACCGGGAGCACCCCACAAGCCTTGCCGATTCAAAGATGCTCTGACCCAGTCGTCTGGTCATATCAATTTGGCCCTTGTCAAAGTCACTCAAGTCTTCACTCCGGCATGCAGCACGTTGGCTACGAGAACTGATTGTTCACTTGTCATCTAAACTACCCAGACCTCGACATGTGGGCTTGTTTGTAGATGAGCAACGTTATTCCATTCACCCAATATTTTGGCTCATCAGTGTATATATTCCATTCACTTATTTGTATTAAAATAATTATTAGCTTTGTCTTGCTGTTGTAATGTTTGTGCACTGGAAGATTCTGTCACCAAGACAAATTCCTTGTGTGTGTGTGTGTGTGTGTGTGTGTTTAAGCATACTTGCCAATAAAGCTGCTTCTTATTCAAATGCATTATTAGTAAACATAGTATAAAGTATAATTCAGCATAATTGTTGTCTGTGATTGTTCCACCGTCATGTTTGTTCCAGCTAAACAAGGAATGTACAACAACAGAAACATACCTGAAGGAATAAAATCATCATCATATTCATCACTGTGTTCTTCCTCTTCTTTGATTTCTTCTCTCATCTTCATCAGGTTCCTGCAGTCCAGCAGCTTCACTGAACACATCTTCACTTGTGTCTGCAGCATCCGCTGTTCTCCAACATGTATGACATCCATCTGCTCTCTCATGATGAACATCTGATAACAAAAAAATTATGATTTGTATAATCAAAATGACTGAATTGTCTCAACATATTTATATTGTAGTCTATATTATAAACAGCTACTGTCATCATCCACCATATTTAGCTAACAGCTATTGATAAAGCTGGCTAGCTAGCTAGCTAACGTCGACATAGGCTATCGAATAAATGCAGTCAATGTATCATGCAAAGAAAAGTGATTACTTCAAACTACAGTCTGGCATAATCAGATCTATATCTACACTTTGTTTTAGCCCTGTTCCAGCACTGGAGATTCAAATTTAATATACAGTCTCAAAGTTTGTAATAAAACAATCATAACTGTCATTTTAATTATGCTACCTCATCTGTTAGCATGATGCCAGTGAATCACATTCAGCCTCTTTGTACGTTACATCATTGTTTTGGTCGATGCTCGCGTCACTATGGAGTGTGTGCACGAGCGCGAGCAACAGGCTGCAGTTCACTGAACGGCCACAGGTGTCGCCAATAACAAGCGTTTCTCAATCTCACATACTGCACCTTTAAATATAAACACGAGCATCTAAAATATAAAGTGATTAAGTCTATTAGTTCTTCAGTTTTTTATTTATTTTACTCACCTCTTTTATATTAGCACTAATTAACTATTATTATGAAACTGATTAGATAAATGAGAACTTCTACAAAGACTTTCTCAAGAAACTAAATATTAAAAGCGTGCATCACAAAACAATATAATAGTCTTTACAGACATTTAAACGCCACAGACAGAAAAACATCATTGTAAATAAAAGTCACAGCTGATGTAAAACACATTGATCACGTACCGAACTGCTCAAAGCATCAGCTTCTTCTTCTTCTTCTTCTTCTTCTTCTTCTTCTTCTTATTTTTATTTGGCGGTTAGCAACTATTTCTTGTGCATTACCGCCACCACTGGACTGGAGTAAGGCACGGGAGTTACTGGCTATTCTTTACCGTTATAAACAAACAAAATATACCACAAATTAAACAAATATTGATAAAAAAAAAAAAAAAAGAAAAATTAAGTTAATCTTATATCCTTCTTAAAAGACCTGTACTTTTCAAAAAAGAAAGTAAGAAATCAAAATTCTCCCTTGAACTTCTGTTCAATAGTATTTTAGTTTCTAAAGACATTTTCTTTGCTTTCAACTCATTAACAAGCCTTTGCCTTGCCTCATTGTATTTATGACAGTACATTATTACATGCTCTACCGTTTCAGGTATATTACTCTGGCAATACTCACAATTTCCATCTCCATGCAAAGCATCAGCTCTTCTTTCATCTTCTTCTGGTGTTTTCTGTCGGTTTATGAAACAACTTCTGCTTCATTTCCGCCTCCTGCTGGACTGGAGTGAATAAAACACCAACATCAGATTCATCAGTCCTGTTGTCCAACTGTAAAATACATGAGATACTTGAAACTGTTCCCATTGACATGAATGTTTCTATGATTTGAGATCTCTCTTTCATACAACCTCTGGGAAACCATATTTAAAAGAACAATTCTGTCATTATGTTGTTCCAAACATGTATGAATTCCTTCTGTGGAACTCAAAACACACGTTTATCATTGCTGCACATTTACATCCAATTACTTATAGTCCAAAAGGACAAAAGCCCCATAAAAGTCACAAAACTCGTTATTCACATATTTCTCCTCGACCAGAATGTGTTGAAATAGACCACAAAAATTAAACAGACTACAATGATGGCGTTCCTCACACAAAGTGGAAACACTTCACAATAAGGTTGCATTTTTTAACATTACACTGAAGAAACTATTCGTAATGGATGAAAATAAATAACTTACATATTTATAACATTTATAGCTTTACTTAATTTGCATTCATGTACACAACACAAAATATTTTCTCAGAAAACACTAAATAGCATCAAAATCTACCACAGGACTTTCCTAAACACCTTTATAATGGATGTCTTTTACAGTTGAAGTCAGAAGTTTACATACACTTGTGTTCAAGTCATTAAAACTCATATTTCAACCACTCCACAGATTTAATATTAGTAAACTATAGATTTGGCAAGTAGTTTAGGACATCTACTTTGTGCACGACACGAGAAATTGTTTACAGACCGATTGTGTCACTATAACATAATTCCAGTGGGTCAGAAGTTTACATACACTTAAGTTAACTGTGCCTTTAAGCAGCTTGGAAAATTCCAGAAAATTATGTCAAGCCTTTAGGAAATTTGACAATTAGCTTCTGATGGGAGGTGTACTGAATTGGAGTTGTACCTGTGGATGTATTTTAAGGTCTACCTTCAAACTCAGTGCCTCTTTGCTTGACATCATGGGAAAATCAAAAGAAATCAGCCAAAACCTCTTTTGGCTGATTGTGGACCTCCACAAGACCGGTTCATCATAGGGACCAATTTTCAAATACGTGAAACTGTTTAGAAATCGTTCTGTTCCCATTGACATGAATGTTTCTATGATTTGAGATCCATTCAGAATACAGTTTGCAAGTGCACATGGGGACAAAGATCTTACTTTTTGGAGAAATGTCCTCTGATCTGATGAAACACAAATTGAACTGTTTGGCCGTAATGACCATTGGAGGGAAAAGGGTGAAGAACAGCATCCCAACGGTGAAGCATGGGGGTGCAGCATCATGTTGTGGGGGTGCTGCAGGAGGGACGGTGCACTTCACCAAATAGATGACACGGAGGAAGGAGAATTATGTGGATATTGAAGCGACATCTCAAGACATCAGACAGGAAGTTAAAGTTCGGTCACAAATGGGTCTTCCAAATGGACAATGACCCCAAACATACCTCCAGAGTTGTGGCAAAATGGCTTAAGGACAACAAAGTCAAGATATTGGAGTGGCATCACAAAGTCCTGATCTCATTCTGAGGTCTACAAACCTGGCTCAGTTACACCAGTTCTGTCTGGAGGAACGGGACAAAATTCCAGCAGCTTATGGTGAGAAGCTTGTGGAAGGATCCCCAAAACAACATCTAAATATAAAAATATAGTGTATGAATGTCTTTATATTCTTTCCATAGAAGATCTGTCAGACTCCACGGCTTTAACCCCCATTATTACAGTTATAGATCTGGTGTACAGCACATACCGGACAAAGTAGCAGTTCTGAAGGAAGTATTTTGACAATTTAGGATTTATTGTTTCTTTCTTGTTAAAAGAACAATTGCTGACATTAACAACAAGAAATACATTCAATAAAATGTGCATTGTTGATCATTTCATAGTTGTACATGCCATATTGGCTACTGATATCATGAAGTTATGATTGTCCCAAACATTGCTAGGAAGGAAATGCAGACACAGGACCTCTTGAAACTTTAATTGAACGCCTCTTGTGTACCAAGCTACATGATTGATGTACTCTGATATTTGCAGAGTACTCCAAGATGCTTTTACGGATGCCATGGAATTAGCACGCATGGTACCATATACGGCTGGCCGAAAATATGATCACAATTTTCTTCATATTGTTCAATATCGATATTTATCATGATATAAATTTCATACCATTAATGCATGGAGGAAATGCAGTCCACGTGTTTGTTAGACCTCAAGATTGAATGTAAACATACCTTGTTAATTTCTCCAGAGGGAATGCTACATTTAAAGCATGCATACCCTACATAAAGTGTGATCTTTTTCGATGATATTTTGGCAATTTCATCGTCTTCAGCAGATATTTGACTACACTGAAAGACTTCATGTGACGCTACACACTTTTAGCAACACGTACCTGATATTATCGCCTAGATGTAGAACATCGGCCAAATAATGGAAATTACTCAAAAGTTCATCATCGCTATTGATTTATTTTTATTTCTTCATATTGACAGACGGCCAAAAACTGGGACAATACCGGAACATTCTGGACTGGTAGCAACTCGAACATTAGCGCTCTTTACAGCACATGGAGACATACGCACACAGGTGTCGATACTTGGTGCTAACTGTCCTGTAGAAAGAACCAAAACTATAACTGACTTTCACTCTTGTACCTCTGAAACATTTGGGGCTACCCAGAAATTATCTGGGGCTACAAGGGGTGTATAGGCCGTAGCAAGGTAATCTAGACCCCTGACTGTATATTGGTTTGGGCCCTTTCCAATTAAAACATACAGTTTAGAATTTGTTGTGGGACCCCCTGGACATTTGGGCCCCTTGAATCTTTACCAGCTTTCACCCCACTAGCTACGGCCCTGGCTACATGGAATATACAATTGGAAGGGACTTGTGCCACAGTAGACCTTCTGTCTGTTCGTACCAGATGCGATAGACTTTGTTGTGCATCGATGAGCCTTGGGTGCCCAACATCCTGTCGCTGGTTTGTGGTTCGTCCTTCCTCAGACCACTGTCGGTAGATACTCACCACTGCTGACCGGGAGCACCCCACAAGCCTTGCCGTTTCAGAGATGCTCTCACCCAGTCGTCTGGCCATAACAATTTGGCCCTTTTTTTTGCAATCCAGCTAAAAATATCCAGATTTGAAATCCATGGCTAAAGTATACTTCAGTTGACTGCGTTGCTGATCGAAACGCACACAGTATAGATGGCGCACATTTCATCATCAGCACAGTCTGCGCGGACTGTCCACGTGCGGCCCAGATTTTCACGACATGCAGACGTGGTCCTCTGTATGCATCAATGGCGCCCGCCATTGAGAGTACTAAAAGAGCATCACAAAGCAGTCATAGTGCACATGCGTCATTTGCTTGTGGTCAAAAGAGTACATGTTGACAGGCTGAGCGCTTGATCGTGTGAAGGGTGATCCAGAATGCAGAAAAACGAATTATACCAGAGCGTTTAGATGATGCTGCCCTTTTGGGAGTGTTATGCCGTGCACAACCTCACACCTTTTTACCATATTTTTACTATTTTCAGATTAGGTAAAGTAAGTCGAATCAGGCCTGAACACTAACAATGTGGACAGAAGACTCATTTATGGTCTGTTCTGTCTCATGGTCTTAAAACAAATATCTTGTAATCAATAAAAGCAGTCAAAATCATCATTGCATCAGTCTTTTATAGACAAGCTCTCTATCGTTAACGTTGTGACGTCGAGTCCACCTCCAAAAGCTCTTTATATAGTCTAGGTCGATGATGAGTTTTTCTCTGCTGCTGTCCACATTGCCTTGCCTGCAAAACATCATGCTCTAGTACGGTCAAGTTATTATATTTATAATTTGCACCACTTAGACAGGGTACACTAGGCATTGAAATGCTTGGGACAAGGCTCAGGTCACAGATACAAAGACAGTGCAGGACAATTTAACATGCAGGCAAACAGCACAGACATAGAAGTAAATACAGGGAATGCTGAGAGGCATTCGTAACAAGACAGTTCTGGGTCAGGAGTAGGGGTGGGATCCCAATATTAAACAACCATAGATAAGAGTGTGGATTAATGGTCATTGCAGTGCAAACATTAACACCTGGAGTCGTGAGTTTGAATCCAGGGCATGCTGAGTGACTCCAGTCAGACTTCCTTAGCAACCAAATTGGCCCGGTTGCTAGGGAGGGTAGAGTCACATGGGGTAACCTCCTCGTGGTCACTATAATGTGGTTCTCGCTCTCGGTGGGGCGTGTGGTGAGTTGTGCGAGGATGCCGCGGAGAATAGCGTGAAGCCTCCACACGCGCTACGTCTCCACGGTAACACGCTCAACAAGTCACGTGATAAGATGTGCGGATTGACGATCTCAGACGCGGAGGCAACTGAGATTCGTCCTCCACCACCCGGATTGAGGCGAGCCACTACGACACCACGAGGACCTACAATTGGGAATCGGGCGTTCCAAACTGGTGGTGGAGTGCAGAGTGTTGGTGACTAGTGGCTGTTTAATAGTCTGGTGGCTTATAGGTAGAACCTGTTTTTTAATCTAGTTGTTCATGACTGAATACTCCAGAAGCGTTGGCCAGATGGCAGTGACACAAACAAACTGTGAGCTGGTTGGATGCAGTTCTTGATGATTGTATTGGCTTCCTTCAGACCATGTGATTGGCAAGTTGCCAGTAAGGCCGGGAGTTTGCTGCCTATGATGAGCTCTGCTGTTCTCACCACTCTCTGAAGCACTTTGAGGTCAAGAGCAGAGCACCGTACCAGACTCCATCTATGCCAACATATCTTTCTTTCATTTCTACATATAATATACAATATTACATACATGCATAAATATATATAAAGTTGTTCCAACTTAATACATGATTTTCTCTCCATTGCAAGTCAAATAAAACACTTAGATACAGAGAACCAGTCTCGTTTCTATATTCCTGACCTTGAATTTAACCACCAGCCACTGCAGCTGGGCCATAAATTTAGCTCTTCCACCCATTTTGTCTCTGTGCTCTTAACTCTCTTTTGCCCGACATTTTATCTGCAGAACATGTTTGGACATGTCCTATCTACAGTAACATGTTCCCTCTGGTCATAACTGTATATAATAAAGGATGTTTACCTTATTTAATACATTCAACTCTAATGTGTAAGCATAATATACATGTTATACTCTTTCTTTAAATATGTAACACACTTTACAAACAACAGCAGATCTCTCATAGTTTCATGCATCTCTTGTAAACGAAATATTATATTTAATACATTGGCTAAATATGTGTATCAATACATATACGTATATATAAAATAACCAACAGAAAACTCTTTCTGAAACATTTGAAAGGCTTCTCATTTCTGTGCGTTTTCATATGTTGTTTTAAGACGGATTCTACAACAAATGTGTGATGAGGAGGAGGTCGGTGCGTAATCATGGCCGGCCCCCAGTCGAGACAATCAGCCGTGCAGAGGGATATATGCAGCCGGATGCGGCAGTTCCTCTGATTAGCCCGATTGGGGGCTGGGTCTGCGTAATCACAGCCTGGCCCCGCCCTCCTCCTCATCACAAAATGTTTCACCACATTTATCACATTTAAACGGCCTTTCTCCAGAGTGACCGTGGAGATGATATTTGAGACTACGATACACAGTTGGCATGTGTAACTACTTTGTGTGATTTCTTGTGTGCAGATTAAGGTGATCTTTATGTCTGAAACCTTTTCCACACTTGACACATGTGTGAATCCTTGTGTGCAGGGTTGTTTCAGACCATCCTGGCGCCCTTTGCGAGATCCCGATTGCTGCCCCTGTTGGGTTGCGGTGGCCTCCTCTTTGGCACTCCCCCAACAAGTGGCTCCCTTGGCAACTGCCCAGTTTGCATATGGCTTAACCTGAAGTTATTGAACTCAAGGTAACGTTCAAAGTATTTGTATTGAAATATCGCTTTTATCTGTTTCTTAGGTTCGACACATGCCGTGGGATTCCCCTCCATTGTAAATTAGCTGTAAACTGTTTTTTTATGTACAAGTCTAACTCTGCTGTACGCTGTTAACTCACTTCATTAACCGTGTTCAAAGATCATAATAAATAAAACTGTTAAACAGGCTTCTTGTGTAATCATTACTTTTCTAATTATTTTCTAACCATTTTGGGCATTCATAGTTTAACTGGTCCAGCTCGACCCACTCCGATCGGGATTCGAACCAGCATCTCTGGCATACAGCCTCTAACGTCAGTTGCTAGTGCAACTCTTGATGCCAGGGGAGTGAGGCACAGTTACCTACCAGCTGGCTACCATTACCCCCCCAAACCTCACTACCATCCGGGTCACGGCACCACTGTAACCGGCCCTGCTCAATCAGCTGTCTACCTTTACCCCCCAAACCTCACTACCATCCGGGTCACAGCACCACTGTAACCGGCCCTGCTCAATCAGCTGTCTACCTTTACACCCCCCCCCCCCCCCCAAACCTCACTATCATCTGGGTCACGGAAATATGTTCTTTGTTCGTAATCTCGAACAACCGTTTTTGAGATTTCAGTCTTTCTCCATTGACGTAGATATGAGCTGCACTGGCATGACTGAAATAACCTCCTGAGAGGGTCCCAAAGATGGCCACTTTCTTATTACATTTTTATTATAGTTAATAAATAAATAAAGTTATGGGATTGCATACAATTCCCAGGGATACTGAGGCTTTTACTATGTGGTAATACACTTCCATTAGAAACTGCTGAAAAGTTTACTTTCTGCATTAGATAGCACAGCAAGGTTACCCAGTAAAGACACTGGTGGTACAGCGCTACCTGCTTTAATGTGGAAGATATTTTATTTTTTGTAAAAGTGCCCCTGAGAACTGATAATCATTTATTTTGGGAGTGTCCTAATGTACAAATATATTGCGACAATTGACAATTCTGTCATTATTTACTCACCTTCATGTTGTTTCAAACTTGTATAACTTTCTCTCTTCTATTGAACTCAAAAGACAAACTTTTCTTCTTGACAAACATTTCCATAAAATGAGTTAAAACGAGCCTGTCAAGCTCCAAAATGACTAAAAGCACCATAAAAGTTCACAGGTGTTTCTTTCTTCCAAAGCTCTGAAATGGACCACAATAATCTAATGAACCGCAAAGATGGCATGCTAGTACTGCTCCTCACACAACCCCGTCACACAACTTGGAATGGTGTTTTTTGAGCTTCACAGACTCATTCACTTACATTATATGGAGAGGAGCGGCCATAATGAGTTTCTTCACAAATCAACGCAATTACCAGACTTGTGTTTTCCAGTGATGAACAGTGAAAGATTAAGAGCAGATTCGAGACTGTATTTGTGTCCTCTCTCCCATTACCATAATGTTTCCTCTCAGCACCAGTTTGTTTTGGACTATTACTATTATCCCACATCTCCAACCATCTCCTACCCTAAAATAAATATTTTAGCCCATTTTATTTACTCCCCTATTTTTCATGCCCAATTCCCAAAGTCCTCGTGGTGGCATAGTGACTCGCCTCAATCCGGGACAGACAGATAGATGATAAGACTGACTCCTAAAAATCGCATTTTTATATAGCAAAATGTACTGATATGAATAAATACTGTAAACAAACTGCAAATGCATCAACTAATGTCAACAAACACAACCTTATTGAAAATAGTTTTTTTACAAGCTACAGCAAATTCATAAACCACCAAAACAATGTTGGGCTGGAAATGTTTTCGCACACAAATGTTCATTCAACAAGTTATTTTGTTTTTTAAACATCTTCATCTGATTTTAGCTAGAGCTTCACTGTACATGTGTCTGTAATTTTAACGGTAAAAGACTGCAAAAATGCTACAGTAAAATAAAACAAACATGAATTGATTCATGAGTCATTTATATATATATATTTTAAAAGACAATACATACGTTTTTTTTTTTTTACAATAAAATGTTGTAAAAATAAAAATTTTAAGATGTAAAAAGTGTTATTGTCCTGTATAATTAATGGTAAAAATGTACATTATGTTTAACAAGAGAGTAAATTTTTACAGTTTCAGATTACAAATTTAACTGAATTTAGTTTTTACAGTAAATTATTGTAAAAATTAAAGTAAAAAACAACAATGATTACGGTGATTAACAATAGATTATAAAGTAAAAAGCTGATTTTTACAGTTTCAGATGGTTAATATCAAGTTTATGACATTTTTACTGTAAATTTAACAGAATCGCGTTTTTACAGTAAATTACTGTAAAAGTTAAAGTAAAAAACAACAATGATTACGGTGATTAACAATATATTATAAAGTAAAAAGCTGATTTTTACAGTTTGGTTAATATCAAGTTTATGACATTTTTACTGTAAATTTAACAGAATTTAGTTTTACAGTAAATTACTGTAAAAATTAAAGTAAAAAAACAACAATGATTACGTGATTAACAATATATTATAAAGTAAAAAGCTGATTTTCACAGTTTCAGATTACAGTGCCAGTGTAGTCATGTAAATTACAACAGTATTAAACTGTAAAATCTACAGGCTGTTCTGTAAATTTGTTTACATTTTTACTGTATTTTTTACATAATTATTCTGGCAAACACAGCTGCCAGTTTTATTGGGATTGTTCTTAGCTTTGAGTTATCAGCCCTGATCTTTATCCATGACACACCTCACAAAGAACTTGCATTTATCAATAATAATAATAATAATAATAATAAAAGACAACCTTTCAGTGTGTGCATCTTCAACATGGTCCCTTCTCAATGTTTTACTCACAGACAGTCACAGGGTTTGCATCGGTATGTACAGCTGTTTATTTGTGATTTATTTTCCAAAACATCTTATTTACGACATACAATGCACAAAATAAATGTGTAATGGACATTCAAGGGAAAAGAAGACATCAACAGATGAGACCAGGACACATTGAATAGAATAAACTCAATGCTAACTCTACACCATTAGTGATTTGAGCTTTTTATAGATTCTCTACAAATAATAACAATACAAACGTCTTGTGTGTTTCTGGGTTTTGGCAAGTCATACGGGGTTATCTGAGATCCAAACAATGATCCACCACGAAGAGGTGCCCTGAGTGTCCAAGGCTTCAGGACTATTAAGAGATCTAAAACAAGACATTATTAGTAATGAGTTTTCGTTTTTTAGACGTTTAGAGCTTTCTGCATGAAAAATCCAAAATCCAAAACATGATTCTGTCATTATATAAATTACCTTTAACTTTCATTGTATGAAAACAAGCTCGGCCTACAAGCAAATATAGGTCTGGAATAGATGTAGGCCGATATATCGGTTCAACCGATTAATCAGTTCCGATAGTTGCTTTTTGGAACTAGCTGCCGATAGTTTTTTTTATTTTTATAATGTATTTTTGACTTTATTTAGCATTGTAACACAGCCAAGTCTCCATCATTTAAAAATAAGTGTCCCTGGTATATATTTCAAGCTTTTATATAGTAAAACGTCCTGTGTTATGCACCAAATCTTCATTTCTATGGTTATTATAGTGATGTTTGATTGCACAATAAACTGCTTTTGGGATTGTATTTATTTTAGACTCTTGAAGCTTCCATGTCTGTCATTCGCAGTAAGGAAAGACAAAGAAATCTTTTATCATTATATAAACAGATTTTTTAAAACTATCGGCCGATTAATCGGTTATCGACCCTTTCCACTGCTTTAGTTATCGGCATCGACACAATTTGCTGTCAGGTGAATAAATGACATATATTTTTCTTCCCTTTTCTGCACTTCTCGGACAGTTTTAGATCTCCTTTAAAAATGATAATTCTAGGAAAGCAGCACATGGTTCCTGAGTAAAGTTCATTCTGTAGTGGGAACCTGGCAGGGCTGGACAGGTAATCTGGCATACGGGGCATTGTCCCAGTGGGCGGACGCATTTTGGGGCGGACTGGCCATCGGGAGAACCGAGCGGGCCGGTATGTTGCTATGTAAAATCCCGGGCCGATTTCTCTTCCCAGTCCTGCCCTGAAACCTGGACGAACAGATGAAACCTCTGGTAGAGCTCAAACCATCTCAAACAGACGAGGACCATATCCAGAACAACACGGTGAAAGTGCTGCTTTACCTACTGACTCGTCCCAAAATATATTTGCTTTTATGGAGACATCTGTTACCAATTTATCCTCGTAGTAAAACATAAATGCATATATGATGTGCAAAGACTAAGGCACCAGAGTCCAGGAGTCTCTCGGACAGTCTGTTTGAGACAAGTGTTTGGATCGCGGATAAACCATCTAGAACATTCCTTCATTTGGGTCATTCTGAGAGTTGAGAACCATAGCCAGACTGCGAATCAGGGCCTGAAACATACACTACGCAATTATATGAATGCTAACGCATCTAGCTATACAAACTCAATGTCATGCGGTATCATATCCGAATGTGTCAGACCAGAACTCGTGATGCAATGCAAAGCTTTGCCTCAAGGAACGCTATAGCGAGCAGTAGCGTAAACGTGTTTCTTCAACGGTTAGCGCCATAGTAGAGCGACTATTTGAAGAGAATCTTGCAGAGCAAGTTAAAGTTGTTAAACCTTTCGACATGTTTAAAGCTAGCTAACTAAATGAATTAAAACCAGTCGTTTGAAGGAAACTCTATCGCCCCTGTGAGGACTGAGGTTACCGTCACAGCGACGCAAGAACGCACGCTAATGCACACTTGCAATGTGTAGGCCAAGCATTCGCATCTGCTTGCGTAGAACACGTTTCTTGCCTTAAAGTCATACATCGATTCTTTATTCACAAAGACTTATTTACACAACTTGTACTCAGTGCAACTATGGCCCACAATCATATTGAATACCGGGGTCACAAACTGCTTTAAAACTAATGCTGTAAACCTGACATGTTCCCAAAATAAGGCCTTGGGGTGTAGGCACACAGAGGTTCTTCAACTGAGCTAGCATGGAGACGCCTGTTTGAACAGTGTGAAAAGTTTAGCGCTAATCGGTCTCTTAGTTTCAATTTCAAATACAATTTCTATACTGGATAAGATTGTAAAGTAGTTTATCTGTAAAGTAAATGCTGGTGGTGAATCTGTATGTGTGTGTGGGGGCAGTTCAGGGGGTTAATGGATGGAACGGTGACACTGATATTCACACGCCACTGGGACAAGAAGAGAGGCAGCGAAATAACACAAAATAAAGCAGATAGGGGCGGTAGAGGCCGAACAGGCGGTAATGTCATTAGCTCAGACACAGATGAAAACTTTAACACTTAAAATACAAAGCAAACATCTGCAATGCCCGATTATTTAATATGTGTTACACAGATGTACTTCACGGTAAAAACGTAAGTGTGTTTACGGTAGCGTGGAAAAGAAGACAACGCTTTCAAATGTACCTAAATTAGCTAGCTTATTTTGCATATTTTGGGATTAGCTAGCTTGTTTGCCAATGCTTTAAGAGCAAATACTGTCAGAGACTAGCATTCGGGCTAGTGGAAACATCTCCCTGTGCAGGTCCACGCTAATCAACAGCCCTGATAGCACAAGCATGTTGCCAAGACGTCTATTCAATGCGAAGATAGTTTTGGAACATTTGCTCATCTCGAATAAGTCATCGAGAGGTTCAGAAGATGATTTTGCTCTTTACAAACATATGAATTTTAGCTCGTTAGCATACGTCTCTGGGATGTGGATGCACTTACTGGGCATCCTGCACACAACCGCCATGTTGTTAGCATAACAGCGATGGCGTGTAGCACACCAAGAAATGGGGTGATCGTTTTGGCCAGCAGACAGGCAGTAGATCACCGTCTAAGCTAATGGCTAAGCTAATTTATTGAGGTAAACAGTCCAGCATTTGAGTTGGCGAGAAATAAATAAGTGAAGGATTTAGTGTTTCTTAACAAAGAAAACCTAAAACATAATAACAAACATGAAATTGTGTAATGATAACGTGTGAATGAGAGAGGTAGTTCATTTTGGTTAACAACGGCACCTGGTGGTTTACGTCTTCTTTAACAATTAGCATTCAGACAGTCGTCAGCAATTCTGTTCTTTTCAGCTGGTTCTTCGTAATTAAAGGAACAAAAAAGCCGTGTTCCTAAGCTAGACTCAAGAAATCCATGCACAACTTAACTCAGCTTTTACAGTTCGAGCAAAAGTCTTTAATTTTGATGTTGAAGTTCTTGGGAGACGCTTCTTTGCCAAAGCAACTATCAAGAAATCGCATATTTTGCATTAGTAACTGGATTTCCTCAGTCTAGCTGTGAAGCATGTGGCACAATGACAACCAAAAGACTTTACAACACTAAAGCGGTAGGGTTGGCCTTCAAGAACATCCAACATAGATGCCTCAGAGGGGTCCTGCTTGACAAGGACTCGAAATAAAACCTTCATTAAGAACATCAAAATGACTTGAATCACTACAATCAACACACTATTACTGAAGTTTCCTTGATTCCTCTTTGTAGTATCTCTGGAAATCCGTGAGGACTCTCTCGGTTAGCCAAACCAGACCATGATCTTTCGATTTGGCTCACATTAACTGATGCAAAGTGCATAGACAGTCCAGAAAAGTTTCACCAAAGCATTTAAAAGAACTCCCCCCTCACAAAAATACTGATGTACTGATTTAAAAACCACTAGGGTGACATCAATCCCATTTATTCCATTTAGATGCCAATGAAACAATCCCAAAATTGGTGGAACTCTTGCAAATTGTATGCATTGGGAATCCTGTCTTTGTTAGCTTGGTTGGGGCAAGAGGTCACTCCGGAGCCAAGAGAGCCCTTCCCGTTCATGCTAAACCCAGATTGGGATAAGACTTGCCACGTTTCGTGCGCGAGACGTACTCATTTGATTTCTCTGGTTGATTGGATGCAATGAATCCAACTGTGTGTGAGTTGACCGGGTTAAGGTTACGCAGGAGAAGGCGAGGTCATTGGAGTCTGGAGGGGAAAGTGTCCGTTTGCAGGATTAGCAACACTACCCCAATGAACTAGAAACAATTGACATGCCATTTCTGATTATCCTCTGACAGTAGGGGGTGAAACATCCAATGTTCCTAAGCGATTACAACTATTGTAGTCCAACAGAAGCTTATTGTAACTGGTATATACACTTTGTTTGCCAGCCAATCCACCATTCACAAGACAGTTCTGCATTTCTCCATTTGAGAGCGACAGGCAAAGCGCCAGTCCGCTTAAAGAGAGTCTCTCGAATGTCCAATACACTTGTCCCAGTTCCAATGTCGGAGGACAATGTTTATCCCAAGATTCCACATCTGTTCCAAAAGTCTCAACTTTCGAAGAACATTCCAACTCTTTCTAGAATTCTAGTCAGCTGAGATGGGGCGACTCTTGAAAACAGCACCCCATCCATTAGCAGCTAATGTTCGGGCAACCCCCTATCCCGTTTCACCTGTAATAATGTTAAAGCTTTGAAGAGTCCTTTGATGGGACCGTTGACCGGGGCTGGTTTGAGGCAGCATTTGTAGCAGAAATAAAAACTAAAGCACCAGCTGAGTTCCGTTTATGTCCGTTGGGTTTTGAGACCAGAAAGCAGAAGAAAGAGCAATGCAGCTCAGCAGCAGCCAGGTTGAGATGTCTCATTGATTCGCAGAAAAAAAAGTCCAGTTTGAGGTCTCAAGGTCTGTACAAACCTAAGCTATGATAATCAACATAACAATACAATTCAATGAGGAAATTGCACCTAAAAGCATCAGGGATAGATACAGTCGTAAAAGCTTATCTCATCTGAGAGTAAAAGACACCAAAACATAGGAAAATATCATATTTGCATATTTCTCCCAAGCTCCTTTTCAGCGGATTGACTTAGCATTAGCCTTTTCATTAGATATATGTACAGAAACACTACGAGTGGTATTTACAGCTTATGACCATGAAAGAGAAACATGGGACCTACTTGAATGAGGGACTAAATTGGGCCTCGTTTAGGAAACATGAGCAGAACGAATCATTTGTGAAATCACGAATATGTTTCGGTCGACAATTGGTGGTTTTAAACTGCAAAATTTGTTCTGCTCGTGTTTCCTGAATGCGACTGAATGCTTGTTTCCGTAACATGACAGGAAAAATAAAGGTGATCATATGGAGGACTTCTGGTTTGATGAGTGATTCATCAAACCAAAGTCGAGGATTACCAAACTCATCACATACAGGTCCTGAGCACTTGAGGGATGCTCTATACTCTACATGGATTGGGACACAAACGATTATTGCATGTGAAGATCTGATTTCTCAGAGTTGAGTAATGCCTAGCCTTAAATTACAGTCCACTTAAAATCTAGTACCAAGTTATTAGTCTAGAGCTAATCTTAAATCTGTGGTTGAAGCAGCCAGATAGCCTTGTTATTAATGCTAAATAAAGCTAGAACAATTCGGGCCAAACTCAGGGGACGGTTCCTGCGTTTTGGCTCGCTTGTGGTCATCTAAGATCCAATCTATACAGACATCAGACCAACAGGTCAGGACCCCTTCTCTCGTTATAATGTATGTGAGGGTGTGTGTGTGTAGCATATGTGCGAGCATTAATACTAGTGAAAGACTGATATAGCGGTCAGGCCATTTGGTTTGCCAATATTTGGCAATTTTGAGAATGTCTGATTAACCTTAACAATACCCACTTGGCCGATTGACAGTAGTGGTATTACACTAGTAAATTCCACAATCTACTGACATATTCGTCAATGAATAAAGCACATTTTCAGTTTTTATACATTTGAGTGAATTTAGAGTAAATGTAAACTGTTCCAAAACCTAGCGAGCCACCTAGCTGTCTACTCCCTACATAGGCAGCTGCCTTCTAAGGCAGTATTCCAACTGTAATGGAACCTCAACATTGGCTGATTTGGAACACTCGATATTGGCAGCAACTTTTCTTGTGAAGCATGCCAGAAATTTGACTCATGATTGATTAAAATAGAGTTTACATGTAGCATTAGCATGTTGCTAAGCTAACAACGTGATATTTTAATAAGCATAACAATACACAACACAAATAGTGAGTGAAACTTGAATTAATTCTATTGAACAATTTTTCCGTGTTCAATGGATTCAATGAATCGACATTTCTCTTGCTTTGTCCACCATCTTGGATGGTGAGTTTGTCGTAACGCATTGTTGGATTGACTTCTGCGTAGAGGATACATATGATGCTGCCTTAGAGTTTGGTAAATTGAAGGGGTCTTAGAAGGTAGCAAAATTAAAATTGGAACAGCCTTTATGTCAGGAACATGCCTATGATTGGAGGTGGACGATATATCGGTTTTACCGATTAATCGGTGCCGATAGTTGCTTTTTGGAACTATTGTTTATTATGAAGAATTCATGCAGATCATTTTATGAATATATCGGCATTATATCAACCATCAGCCATCCTGCTCTCTAAATATCAGTCAACCACTAATGCACACACACACACCAACACACACTCTTACACATCTACTAAAGGAGCCAGCTAATCCTATTACAACAGAGGATCGACCCGGCCATATGTTGTCATTTAATACAAACCAACCCTTTCTTAAATATAAATATTAGTTTATATGCATTATTCTATTCATACATTATTAATACATTCCTTTCAGAATTCCCTTCATAGCTTAGAAGCTGGAATTCCAAAACAATATCCAGAACTGTGCACCACCCACCCTCACGCACACACACACACGCGCACACACACACGCGCGCGCACACGTATCCCTACAGCCCCCCGTTGTGAATCGAGACGCTCTCCACCTCTGGCACGATACACTCCTGCTCTAACGTGCTGAGCACGTGTGTGTGGCCTTCTCGGCGCAGCTGCCGTGGGCGCCGGGGTCCGGAGTGATGCGGGGGGCTTTTGGATGCTAGGAGACCTCACTGCCGAACACTTCCAGCACAAGGGGCGTGAGCTGCATGCTGTGTTCGGGCTGGAACGACAGAGAGCGGTACTGCTTAGAGTGCTCCTCGTTCAGGCTGCGCAGATCCGCCAGCTTTTGGATCATCTTGGCGTACAGGAGTCGCCCGGCCGCGTGGTTGATCCGGATATATGCCTGCAGAACGTCGCACAGACGGTCCTGTAGAGCCTCGATGCGTGCGTGGTCCTGAACGCCCGGACGATCTACAGGAGGAGCAGATAAATGTATCAATTTAGCAGGTGCTTTTATCCAAAGTGACTGACAAATAAAGAATACGACAACACAAGTGAGCTCTTGTATCACCCTGAACCCAAATAAAAGCTTGTTCTCCCGCAAGGTGAGGGTTTGCACCCCTTTGAAAGAGGTCAAACGGCATGAACTGTTCCAAGCTTCATCTGAGGTGAATTAAACGACACACACCTGGTGACAGCAGGCAGATGGCCATTAGCAGCACATGTTCCTGTTCATGCAGGTTGAGTTTCTTCAAACCCACTTGAAACTTCACCAGCGGCTCCAACAGCTCCAGAGTGTGTCCGCACACACACACACACACACACAGAACTATAGAGGTCTATTAGAGCTCACCAACAAGTATGTGTGTGTACATGTGTGTGTACATGTGTGTGAACATGTGTGTGAACATGTTTGTGTACATGTTTGTGTACATGAGTGTGAACATGTTTGTGTACATGTGTGTGTACATGTGTGTGTACATATTTGTGTACATTTGTGTGAACGTGTGTGTACATGTGTGTGAACATGTTTGTGTACGTGTGTGAACATGTTTGTGTACATGTGTGTGTACATGTGTGTGAACATGTTTGTGTACATGTGTGTGTACATGTTTGTGTACATGTGTGTGTACATGTGTGTGTACATGTGTGTGTACATGTGTGTGAAAATGTGTGTGTACATGTGTGTGTACATGTGTGTGAACATGTTTGTGTACATGTGTGTGTACATGTGTGTGAACGTGTGTGTACATGTGTGTGAACATGTTTGTGTACATGTGTGTGAACGTGTGTGAACATGTGTGTGTGTACATGTGTGTGAACATGTTTGTGTACGTGTGTGAACATGTTTGTGTACATGTGTGTGTACATGTTTGTGTACATGTGTGTGTACTTATGTGTGTACATATTTGTGTACGTGTGTGTACTTATGTGTGTACATGTTTGTGTACGTGTGTGTACATGTTTGTGTATGTGTGTGTACATGTTTGTGTAGATGAGTGTGTAGATGAGTGTGTACATGTGTGTGTACGTTTGTGTGTGTGTGTGTGTGTGTGTGCATGTGTGTGTGTGTGTGTGCATGTGTGTACATGTTTGTGTACGTGTGTGTGTACATGTTTGTGTACATGTGTGTGTGTACATGTTTGTGTGTACATGTGTGTGTGTACATGTGTGTGAACATGTGTGTGAACGTGTGTGAACATGTTTGTGTACATTTGTGTGAACATGTGTGTGTGCATGTGTGTGTACATGTGTGTGTACATTTTTGTGTACATTTGTGTGAACATGTGTGTGTGCATGTGTGTGTACATGTGTGTGTACATGTTTGTGTACATTTGTGTGAACATGTGTGTGTGCATGTGTGTGTATATGTGTGTGAACATGTTTGTGTACGTGTGTGTACATGTGTGTGAACACGTGTGTACATGTGTGTGAACATGTTTGTGTACATGTGTGTGAACATGTTTGTGTACATGTGTGTGTACATGTGTGTGAACATGTTTGTGTACATGTGTGTGTACATGTTTGTGTACATGTTTGTGTACATGTATGTGTACACATGTGTGTACATGTTTGTGTACATGTGTGTGTACATGTTTGTGTACATGTGTGTACATGTTTGTGTAGATGAGTTTGTAGATGAGTGTGTACATGTGTGTGTACGTTTGTGTGTGTGTGTGTGCATGTGTGTGTGTGCGTGTGTGTGTGCATGTGTGTGTACGTGTGTGTGTGTGTGCATGTGTGTGTGCATGTGTGTGTGTACATGTGTGTACATGTTTGTGTACATGTGTGTGTGTACATGTTTGTGTACATGTGTGTGTGTACATGTTTGTGTGTACATGTGTGTGTATATGTGTGTGTACATGTGTGTGTACATGTGTGTTTACATGTTTGTGTACATGTGTGTGTACATGCGTGTGTACATGCGTGTGTACATGTGTGTGTACATGTGTGTGTACATGTTTGTGTACATGTGTGTGTACATGCGTGTGTACATGTGTGTGTGTTTACATGTGTGTGTAGATGTGTGTGTAGATGTGTGTGTACATGTTTGTGTACATGTGTGTGTACATGTGTGTGTACATGTGTGTTTGTATAGATGTGTGTGTACATGTTTGTGTAGAAGTGTGTGTGTGTGTACATGTGTGTACATGTGTGTGCATGTGTGTGTACATGTGTGTGTGTGTACGTGTGTGTGTGTGTGTGTGTGTGTGCATGTGTGTGCATGTGTGTGTACATGTGTGTGTGTGTACGTGTGTGTGTACGTGTGTGTGTGTGTGTGCATGTGTGTGTACATGTTTGTGTACATGTGTGTGTGCATGTTTGTGTAGATGTGTGTGTACATGTCTGTGTAGATGTGTGTGTGCGTGTGTGTACATGTGTGTGTGTGTGTGTGTGTGTGTGTGTGTGCATGTGTGTGTACGTGTGTGTGTACGTGTGTGTGTGTGTGTGTGCATGTGTGTGTGCATGGGTGTGTACGTGTGTGTGTGCATGTGTGTGTGTACATGTGTGTGTATACAAGTGTGTGTACATGTGTGTGTATACAAGTGTGTGTACGTGTGTGTATACAAGTGTGTGTACATGTGTGTATACAAGTGTGTGTACATGTGTGTGTACATGTGTGTGTGCATGTGTGTGTGCATGTGTGTATACAAGTGCGTGTACGTGTGTGTATACAAGTGTGTGTACGTGTGTGTGTGTACATGTGTGTGTACGTGTGTGTGTGTGTACATGTGTGTGTACATGTGTGTGTGTGTGTGCATGTGTGTGTACATGTGTGTATAAAAGTGTGTGTACGTGTGTGTATACAAGTGTGTGTACATGTGTGTACATGTTTGTGTATACAAGTGTGTGTACATGTGTGTGTACATGTGTGTGTGTACATGTGTGTGTACATGTGTGTGTGTACATGTGTGTGTACATGTGTGTAGATGTGTGTGTATACCTGTGTGTGTGCAGGTGTGTGTACGTGTGTATATACAATTGTGTGTACATGTGTGTGTGTGTGTGTGTGCGTGCATGTGTGTGCATGTGTGTGTACATGTGTTTGTTTGTGTGTGCATGTGTGTGTGCATGTGTGTGTACATGTGTATGTGCATGTGTGTGTGTAGATGTGTGTGTATACATGTGTGTGTGCAGGTGTGTGTACATGTGTGTGTGTACATGTGTGTGTACATGTGTGTGTACATGTGTGTGTGTAGATGTGTGTGTATACATGTGTGTGTGCAGGTGTGTGTACATGTGTATATACAAGTGTGTGTACATGTGTGTGTGTGTGTGTGTGTGCATGTGTGTGTGCATGTGTGTACATGTGTTTGTTTGTGTGTGCATGTGTGTGTGCATGTGTGTGTACATGTGTATGTGGTGTGTCTCACCCTTGGTGACATCATTGACGCAGTATTTGAAGTCTGGTCCACCACAGCTCCAGCTCATGTCCTCCAGACTGAACGACTGATTGGAACGCAACATGATGATCTCGATAGCGCTGGACTTCAACAGAGCGATCTGATCTTCTGCTGTCAGATCCCTGAGA
>NC_068306.1:4245202-4247702 GCF_025860055.1 Xyrauchen texanus | reverse complement strand
AAAAAACTAATATAAAATTAACTATTTATACAAGTAAACATTATATAAGCAAAATATGATTTACAGTTCAATTATAATTGTATATAATATAAAATGTACATAAAATACTAATATAAAATTAACTATTTATACAAGTAAACATTATATTAGCAAAATATGATTTAAAATTAAATTATAATTGTATATAATATAAAATGTACATAAAATACTAATATAAAATTAACTATTTGAACAAGTAAACATTATATAAGCAAAATATGATTTACAATTAAAATATAATTGTATATAATATAAAATGTACATAAAATTCTAATATAAAATTAACTATTTGAACAAGTAAACATTATATAAGTAAAATATGATTTACAATTAAATTATAATTGGATATAAAATAAAATGTGCATAAAATACTAATATAAAATTAACTATTTGAACAAGTAAACATTATATAAGCAAAATATGATTTACAATTAAATTATAATTGTATATAATATAAAATGTACATAAAATACTAATATAAAATTAACTGTTTATACAAGTAAACATTATATAAGCAAAATATGATTTACAATTAAATTATAATTGTATATAATATAAAATGTACTTAAAATACTAATATAAAATTAACTATTTATACAAGTAAACATTATATAAACAAAATAGGATATACAGTTAAATTATAATTTTATATAATATAAAATGTACATAAAATACTAATATAAAATTAACTGTTTATACAAGTAAACATTATATAAGCAAAATATGATTTAAAATTAAACTATAATTGTATATAATATAAAATGTACTTAAAATACTAATATAAAATTAACTATTTATACAAGTAAACATTATATAAGCAAAATATGATTTAAAATTAAACTATAATTGTATATAATATAAAATGTACTTAAAATACTAATATAAAATTAACTATTTATACAAGTAAACATTATATAAACAAAATAGGATATACAGTTAAATTATAATTTTATATAATATAAAATGTACTTAAAAATACTAATATAAAAATTAACTATTTATACAAGTAAACATTATATAAGCAAAATATGATTTAAAATTAAATTATAATTGTATATAATATAAAATGTACTTAAAATACTAATATAAAATTAACTATTTATACAAGTAAACATTATATAAGCAAAATATGATTTAAAATTAAACTATAATTGTATATAATATAAAATGTACTTAAAATACTAATATAAAATTAACTATTTATACAAGTAAACATTATATAAACAAAATAGGATATACAGTTAAATTATAATTTTATATAATATAAAATGTACATAAAAAACTAATATAAAATTAACTATTTATACATGTAAACATTATATAAGCAAAATATGATTTAAAATTAAATTATAATTGTATATAAATGTTTGCTTGTATATAAATAGTTGGTACTATTAGTTTATGTACATTTTTATATTATATAAAATTATGAATTTTGCTGTATATCCTGTTTTGTTTATACCAATGTTACTTTAATGATTGAACATATTAGCCATTTTAAGTACATTTTATATTATATACAATTATAGTTTAATTTTAAATCATTTTTGCTTATATATGTTTACTTGCACATAAATAGTTAATTTTATATTAGTAATAAAGTACATTTACTCAGCCATATACAGTATAATTTAATTTTAAATCATATTTCTTTATACTAATGTTTGCATATAAATAGTTAATTTACATATATTGTATTTTTAAGTATTTTATATTATATAAAATTATAATTTGGCTGTATATCCTATTTGTTTATATAATGTTTACTTGTATAAATAGTTAATTTTATATTGTATTTTAAGTACATTTTTATATTACATTTTAATTATAATTTATTTTAAATCTGTTTTTGCTATAATGGCACTGTATAGTAGTTAATTTTATATTGGCTATTTTAAGTACATTTTATATTATATACAGTATAGTTTAATTTTTAAATCATATTTTTGCTTATATATGTTTGCTTGTATAAACAGTTAATTTTATATTAGTATTTTGTGTACATTTTATATTATATAAAATTATAATTTGGCTGTATATCCTATTTTGTTTATATAATGTTTACTTGTATAAATAGTTAATTTTATATTAGTGTCTTTAAGTACGTACATGTACATATGCAATTATAATTTAATTGTAAATCATATTTTGCTTATATAATGTTTACTTGTATAAACAGTTAATTTTATATTAGTTATTTTATGTACATTTTGCCTATTGCCTGCAATTATAATTTAATTGTAAATCATATTTGCTGTATATAATGTTTACTTGTTCAAATAGTTAATTTTTATATTAGTATTTTATGCACATTTTATACTTTATATCCAATTATGAATTTAATTGTAAAATCATATTTGCTTATATAATGTTTGCTTGTTCAAATAGTTAATTTTATATTAAATTTTTATGTACATTTTATATTATATACAATTATATTTTAATTGTAAATCATATTTTG
>NC_068306.1:4230202-4237702 GCF_025860055.1 Xyrauchen texanus | reverse complement strand
TGTACAATGCGTGTTCAACAATATGTGGCTGTGTGTTGATATTAGTATTTGTCTGGATATTATTTTGAAATTCCAGCTTCCGAAGGAATTCTGAAAGTGTATTAACATGTGAATAGAGTATGCATATAAACAATATTTATATTTAGGGACAGTTTAGTAAATATGGCAGTGCATAGCCAAGTTAGCTAACCATACAATAGATGTGTAGGTGTGTGTTGGTGTGTGTGTGTGCATTAGTGGTTATTTGTGGTAACAGGATGGCTGATGAGTTGATATAATGCCATTCTTCATGGAAATGATCTGCATGAATTTGTAATAAGCAATAGTTCCAAAAAGCAACTATCGGCACGTTGAATTGTAAATTGTTCCTGACATAAGGCTGTTCCAATTTTAATTTGCTACCTTCTAAGACCCCTTCAATTGCAAACTCAAAGGCAGCATATGTCACTCTACGCAGAAATCAAGCAATGCGACCATTCATCATCAAAGTGGACAAAAACAGGAAATGCTCATTCATTGAATCCATTGAACACGGGAAAAAATTGTTCAATAGAATTGTTCAAGTTCACTGTGTTATTATATTGTTATGCTTATTAAAACGTTGTTGAAAACTTAGCAGCATACTATGCCATAGCCAAACTCTATTTAATCAATGCGTGAAGTCAAATTTCTGGCATGCTTCACAAAGAAAAGAAGTTGCTATATCACTCAGTGTTCAAATCAACCAATGTTGAGGTTATTACAGTTGGAATACTACCTTTTAAGCTGCTATGGCATTGAAATTAGACAACTAGATTTCGCTAGGTTTGGAGCGGTTGTTACTCCCCAAATTCACTCAATCTTGTAAACTACAATCTGCTTTTATCGTGACGATAAATATCGACAGATTATTGAATTTATATGCCACTATATCAGTAAGGTTAATCCGGAACATTCTCAAAATTGCCAAAATAGTGGCAAAATAAATATTTTGACCGCTGCCATAATATTAATGCTCGCACGTAACACACACCCTACGCACGACCTGCGGAGAGGGGTGACACAGACGGTCTGATAATAGTGGATCTTAAGATGACCGCAAGCGAGCCGGAACCGTCTAGTTTGGCCCGGTGGTGCTGTTAGCATTAATAAGGCCCATGCTCAACCACAGGCCCAGGCCAGCTCTAGACCAACTGGTGCTAGATTTTTAAGTGGACCTGGGCTGGCGCCTTCGGCTCTGCAATCAGATGTGTGCAGTGGCTCGTTTGTGTCCCAGTCCATGTAGGCATAGGCATCCTCGAAGTGCTCGAGTTCCAATGTGACTGAGTTTAATCCTCGACTTTGGTTTTGATGAATCATAAAATCAACCCGCTCCATACGATCACTTTCGCTCACTGTCTCGACCCACCCAGTATTCAGTCGCATTCCGAGAACACGAGCAGAACCAAGTTTGCAGTTTAAAACCACCAGTGTGCGAAGTACCTTATTCGTGTTTCACAAATGATCGTTCTGCTCGTATTTCCTAAGCCGAGGCTTCAGTTCGCCATTCAGGCAGATCATGTTTGCCATGGTCATAAGCTGTAGGCGCTCGCCGTGTGTTTCTGTACATATAAATGAGAAAGCGAAATGTAGTCAATCCGCTGAAGAACGGAAAATATGCAAGTATTGTTACCACTGATAACACTCTCAGATGAAGATAAGCTTTTGCGACTGTATCTGATGCTTTTAGGTGCAATTTCCTCATTGAATTGTTATGTTGATTATCATAGCTAGGTTCCAGACCTTGGACTTCAAACTCTTTTTTTCTCTTGTGAGACATCAACACAGCTTGCTGCTTTATCTGCTTTCTTTCTGCTCACAGTCTCAAAACCCAACGGACATAAGCGGAACTCCGCTGGTCTTGGCACCGGACACATTTCTGCTGAAATAACGCACTCAAACAGCCTAACATTCCCATCAAGGTTCTTCAAGCTTGTTTACATTATTACAGGTGAACGGATAAGGAGTTGCCCGAACATTAACTGCAATGGATGGTGCTACTGGAAGTCGCCCCATCTCAACTGACTAGAACCTGCCCAGAAGGACAGATGTTCTTCGAAGTTGGACTTTGGAGACAGATGTGGAGATCTTGGGATAAACGTGTCCTCCGACATTAGGCACAGAGTTTGAAACAAATAACAGCGAAACACTGACCAAACTCTCAAGGCAGAGACACAGTGGCAGCCCAGTGGTGAAGTTGGCTGGCCCAGGCAAGGTGGCACTGCTATACCAGTTACAATAAGCTTGTTGGACTACAATGGATGTCGCTTAGAAACATATTTCACCCCACTGTTCTCGGGGGATGTCAGAAATGTCAGTTGTTTCTAGTTCATGGGGTAGTGCTAATCCTACTGGCGGATACTCCCCCTCAGTGACACGCGGCTTCTCCTGGGTAACAACCGGTCAGCTCACACACACAGTTGGGTCTGCATCAAATCAGCAGAGAAATCCAAATGAGTAAGGTCTCGGCTGCAGCAATCTGGGTTAGCATGGACGGAAGTACTCAGCTTTCCGGAGTGTTTTATGCTGCCCCTAGCTAACAGAGACAGTTCCCAATGCAGCACAATTTGCAGAGTGCAATTTTGGGATTATTTCATTGGCATCTAAAGTAAGGATAAATGAAGTTGATGTCACCTAGTGTTTCAAATCAGTACATCAGTATTTTTGTGAGGGAAGGATTCTTTTAAATGCTCCCCAGTGCTTTCTGGACTTGTCTATGCACTGCATCAGTTAATGTGAGCCAAATTGGGCCGGAGTCCTGCGAGTTTGCAAGGAATCGAAACTTCATTAATAGTGTGTTGATGTAGTGATTCAAGTCATTTTGATGTTCTTAATGAAGGTTTTATTCAGTCAGCAGCACTTCTGAGCATCTGCTCAGACGGATGTTTGAAACCTTTAGTGTTGTAAGCTATCGTTATTGCAATCCGTATAATGCAAAATGCGTTTATAGTTGTAACAAGCGTCCCAGAACTTTTCAACATCAAGAGTGCTTTTGCCGAGCTCTTAAAAGCTGAGTTAGAAATTTCTTGAGTCCCAACGACTTTTTGTTCGCTTGGTGCCGAAGAACCAGCTGAAAAGACAAATTGCTGACGACTGATACGAATGCTAATTGACCAAAGAACAAATGCAGGTGCCGTTGTTCTTCCATGAACTACCTGCTCATTCTGCATTCTCATTGCAATTTCATGCGGGGTTTCTTTTGTTATCCTTCCTTGTATTTCATCTCAAATGCTCTCCCCCCACCTCAGCCTCTTAGCTTAGCCATTATAGGCGTGAGCCACCCGGCCTGCTGACCCAACGATCACCCCACTGGTGTGCTAACGCATCGCTGTTATGCCAACATGGCTTGGTGTGCAGAATGCCAGTAAATGCATCACATCCCAGAGGCATGTGGCAACGAGCTAGGAAATTCATAGCCATTTCAACCAAAGAGCAAAATCATCTTCTGAACCTCGATGACCGAGATGACAAATGTTCCAAAGAATATCTTCGCATTGAATAGACGTCTTAACCCACGGCAGCCAACAGGCAGAGCTGACAGTGGACAGGGAAGTGTTTACTAGCCCGAATGCTAGTCTCTGACGATGACCCCTTTCTTAAACGGCTGCTTGTATCCCAAGGCTAACATGCGCCCAGCAAATTGGGCTTGCATTTAGTGTGCTTCTTTCCACGCTACCGTCGTTTTACCGTGAAGTAGTAACACACTGTTAAATGTCCGGAGACGTGCTGTATTTTAAGTGTTAAGATTTTCATCTGTGTCTGAGCCCATTACCGTGACCTCTGCCGCCTATCTGCTTTATTGTTATTTTCGCCTTTCTTCTTGTCCCAGTGGCGTGTGTGCTTGGTGCCCCCACACACACCCCTGCCACCAGCTGCACACAGATAAACTGCTGCAATCTTATCCAGTAGAGGAGCCGGCATTTGGTGAGCTAGAGACCGATTAGCAAACTCGCATGATGCTAGCTCAGTTGAAGAACTCATTGTGCTACACACAGGCCTTGTTACAGACATGTCAGGTTTACAGCATTAATTTAAAAACACATTGTTGACTATTCAACAACGGAACCCATTGGTATAGTTGGATGAGTTTGGTTATTGGTAAACTAAAGTCAACAGTGAACTCAAAGAATCGATGTATGGCAAGACAGAAACGTGCCGAGATCTTGTCTCCCGGGGTGTCGGTGCGTGCGTTCTTACGTCAGCGACGACGACATCAGTCTACGAGGGCGATATAGGACTTAGTATTTAGTTAGCTAGCCTAACATGTCGAGATTTAACAGCAACACCACAGATTCTTCAGATATTAAGACCATATGACGTAACCCAGCACCAAACTATATCGCGAACAAGCTGCATGCATCCGCAGTTCTCAGTCTGACATTCGGATATGATACCGCATGACATTGGTTTGTATAGCTAGATGCGTTAACATTCATACACCAATTGCGTAGTGTGCTGAACCCTGATTCATGATCTGGCTTCAATGAGTTCTCCTTCTCAGAATGTTAAATGAAGAACTGTTCTGGATGGTACCCCATTCTCAAACAGACTGTCCGAGGACTCTGGACAGTGCTGCAATCTTGCATCATATAGCTGCGATTTATGTTTACTACGAGGATAAGGACCGACAGATGTCTCAAAAAAAGCAGATATATTTGGGTAGTCAGTAGCCATTCTAGTTGTTTGGATGGTTGAGCTCACCAGGTTCTCTGTTCGTCCATCGGGGCAGGACTGGGGCCGGTTGCCTTGGCCTGCCGACCGCTGCATTCTCCCGACGGTTTCCATCGTCCGCCTGCCCGTATGCTGATTACCTGTCCAGCCTGCGTGAACTTGCAGGAACCATGTGCTGCTCCTAGGAATATCATTTTAAAGGAGATCTAAAAACTGTCAGGAAGTGCAGAAAAGGAAGGAAAAATATGTCATTCAAATGCCTGACAACAGTAATGACCGTGCCCGACAACAAAGCAGTGGAAAGGGTACGATAACCGATTAATCGGCCCGATAGTTTTAAAATCCGTTCCCTATATAATGATAAAAGATTTCTTTGTCTTTACTGCGAATGACAGCTTCAAGTCTAAAATAAATGCAATCCCAAAGCTTGTTTTGTCCACAGTCAAGAGCTTATCACCTCAATAACCATAAATGAAGTTTGGTGCCAACACGGGCGTTACACATATAAAGCTTGGCCTGTACCAGGGACACTTATTTTTAAATGACGAGGAAAGCGTGACAATGCTAAATAAAGTCAAGCCATTATAAAATAAAGAGCTTATCGACAGCCAAAAGCTCGAACTGATGTTGAACTGACATATCGACATCTATTCCAGACCTACAGTACTATTTCATGCAATGAAAGTTAAAGACTGAGGCTATATATTGACAGAATCCTTCTTTGAATTTTAGACACCGAAGCTAGCATCTAAACGAAAATTTAATAATGATGTGACAGATCTCTTAATGTCCTGAGCACTCTTGTGGTGGACCAACAACCCCGTTTCTTTGCCAAAACCCAGAAACACACAGACGTTGTGATATTTGTAGAGAATGCAAATAGCTCAAGTCTGTGATATGGGGGTTGTGGTTATTCTATTCAATGTGTCTCTCATCTGTTGTGTCTTCTTTCCCTTGGTGTCCATTACATTTATGTCGTAAATAAGATGTTTGGAAAATAAATCACAAATAAACAGCTTGGCACATACTGCAAACCTGTGACTGTCAATGAGCATTGAGAAGGGACCATGTTACTGAGGTTGTCTTTATTATTATTATTATTATTATTATTGACAAATGCAAGTTCTAGTGTGTCATGGATTAAGATCAGGGCTGACCTGAGCTAAGAACAATCCCATAAAACGGCGACTGTGTTCAGAACAATTATGTAAATACAGTAAAAAATGTAAAACAGAGCAGAACGGCACTGTATTTTTACAGTTTAATACTGTTGTAATTTGTATTTGCGTACTTTGTAATCTGAAACTGTGAAAATCGGCTGCATAATATATTGTTAATCACGTAATCATTGTTTTACTTTAATTTTACGCGGTAATTTACTGTAAAGCTAAATTTATGTTGGTATTAAAATGTCATAAACGATATTAGCAAACTGTAAGTGACTTTAATATATTGTTAATCACCGTAATCATTGTTGTTTTTACTTGCTTTTGCAGTAATTTGTAAGCGATTCTGATTTACAGTAAATGTCATAAACTCATCACGAAACCAACAAAAATCGGCTTTTACATAATCTAATCACGTATCATTGTTGTTTTTTACTTTAATTTTTACACAATAATTACTGTATAAATTCAGTTAAATTGCCAATCTGAAACTATTTACTCTGTGATGCATAATGTGCATTTTTTCTCCATACAGGACAATAACACTTTTTACATCTTAAAATTTTATTTTTACAACATTTTATTGTAAAAAAAAAAAAAAAAAAAACGTATTTGTCTTAAAAACCTGCCAAATGACTCATAGTCAATTCATGTTTGTTTTATTTGCGAAAGCATTTTGCAGTCTTTACGTTAAAATTACGAGACACGTATTTAGCTAGTCAGATGAAAATGTTTAAAAAACAAAATAACTTGTTGAATGAACATTTGTGTCTTGAAAACAGCCCAACGACGGTTTATAATTTGCTGTAACGCAAAAAAACTTATTTTCAATAAGTGTGTTGTTGACATTGAATGATGCATTTACAGTTTGTTTACAGTATTTATTAATATCAGTACATTTTGCCGCGAAATGCGTTTTTAGGAGTCGATCCCATCGTCGCTCTGTCTGTCCGGATTTGGCGTCTATGCCACCCACGAAGGACTGAGAGTAAATAGGGGAGTAAATAAAATGGGATTTCAAAATATTTGCAGGGTAGGAGATGAGTTGGAGACATCAGGATGCGTAATAGTCCAAAAGGCAAACAGTGCTGAAGAGAACGGCCATGGTAATGGGAGAGGACACAAATGCAGTCTCCGAACTCTTAAAACCAACGGCCTCAAACTTGTTCGTCACTGGAAAACACACAGAGTCTGGCAATTGGATGTTGTGGCTCATTATGACGCTCCTCTCCATATAATGTGGGTGGTGAGTGCAGTGAGCTCAAAAAACACCATTCAAGTGCCGAATTGTGTGAGGAGCAATACTAGCATGCCATCTTTGTGATTCATTGTGGTCCATTCAAGGAAACTTTGAAGAAGAAACACCTGTGGTGCTTTTAGTGACAGACTCGTTACAACATTTTATGGAAATGGAAAAAGTTTGAGTTCAATAAGAAAGGAGAAAGTTATGCAAGTTTGAAACAACAATAATTGAGTAAATAATGACAGAGTGGTGTCATAATCAAACCAGCCTGCACAAACTCCCAAAATAAAATGATCCATCATTCTCAGGGCACTACAAAAAAATAAAATAATACACATTAAGCAGGTAGCAGCTACAGCACCACCAGTGTCTTTACTGGTGTGCTCTAATGCAGAGAGCTAA